>NC_029775.3:76163594-76168941 GCF_000817695.3 Arachis duranensis
GAACTGATGGCGGCATTCAAGAGAATCTGGAAGGTCTAACCTTGTCTGTGGTATTCTGAGTAGGATTCAATGATTGAATGACTGTGACGTGCTTCAAACTCCTAGCAGGCGGGGCGTTAGTGACAGACGCAAAAGAATCGCTGGATTCTATTCCGGCCTGACCGAGAACCGACAGATGATTATCCATGCTGTGACAGAGCATAGGCGACGTAATCACTGAGAGGATGGGAGGTAGCCACTGACAACGGTGAAACCCTACATAAGCTTGCCATGGAAAGGAGTAAGAAGGATTGGATGAAGATAGTAGGAAAGCAGAGAGACGGAAGGGAAGGCATCTTCATGCGCTTATCTGAAGTTCCTACCAATGAATTACATAAGTACCTCTATCTTTATCTTTATGTTTATTTCGTTCATCACCATATCCATTTGAGTCTGCCTGACTAAGATTTACAAGGTGACCATAGCTTGCTTCATACTAACAATCTCTGTGGGATCGACCCTTACTCGCGTAAGGTTTATTACTTGGACGACCCAGTACACTTGCTGGTTAGTTGTGCGAAGTTGTGTTTATGCCATGGTAGTGAGCACCAAGTCCTTGGCGCCATTACTAGGGATTATTAGAGTTTTGAGAAGTATTGATCACAATTTCGTGCACCACCCATCATTTTAATTTTAATGTTAATGCTGAGTTGTTTAAGACTTAAGAGTCCAATAATCTAGATATGCTGTAGTAATTCGTTAAATATGTTCTAAAAATATACAAATATTCATATCACTACCTGAGATTAATGCATCTTGACATTCATTCGTGTTAAAATTCTATTTTGCAAATATCATGTTATTTTATTAAAATACAAAAAATCAATTCATATTCAGTTTGAGAGTTGGATTGGCTTAAACACATTTGTTTAATACAGTATTGGAATAAGAACTTACCTAATAAAGAATCACTTTGTTAATATTGGGTATTAGGTGAAAGCTGTTGTTCAGGAGAAGAAAGAAGAATTAGTTCTTGACAGCAGCTTAGGGTCCTGTCCAATGCAAGAGGTAAACAAGGTGTTCAACATTACAATGAAGTGTCTTGAACCAGACCCTTTGAATAGACCAAACATGGCTGAGGTTGTCAACTTGCTTGAACAAAGCAGTATCATGCAAACATGTTACTACAACATTGCCATGTACACTTAATGACATGTCACCCTAATTTTGGAATGTATGCTGTAGATATGAATTTTGGGATTCTAATTCTTTTCCCTTGGCGGGAGGGGGATTCCGAGGCAGGATTTGATGCCCTTGCCTATTAGTAATTCAACATCAATAGGATTTTTTTTTGTAACTACAGAGAGATGTTGATATGCAATGTAACAATGTTATTTGGAAAACCAAAAGTTGTCCAACAATTTTTTTCTAAAACAGTTATAGTATGTTTTCACTTATTACAAATAACATTCTTTTTATGCATTAACCAAGTGAAGCATATATTTGAACTGATATACTAACAAAGTGTGTCCTTCTAGAGAAGTAGTACGTCTATGGCTCTAACATATATAGATTAGCTATTGTCATTAGATTTATAAAGAACCAAATTTTAGTTGTAATGAACCTATACACTTTAAAATAACTTTAGTATTAATTTTACTTTTAAAAAAATTATGGTTTGAAAATTGAATTTCTAAAAACTGGTTTTAAAAGTGGATTTTTTGTTAAAATATCTGGTTATTGAATTTTTAAAAACTAGTTTTAAAATTGGATTTTTGGTTGAAGAAACTAGTTTTAAAAATGAATTTTCAAAAATTGGTTTTAATACTGGATTTTTGGTTAAAAAATCTGGTTTTAAAACTGGATTTTATAAAAAAAACCGGATTTTAGATTTGGATTTAAAAAAAATCATATTTAAAATCGGTTTATAAATAAAACCGGATTATAAATAAAACCGGATTTTAAACCGGTTTATAAGTAAAACCGGATTCAAATTTTAAAACAGGTTTAAAATCATTTTTTTTAAACCGATTTAAAACCGGTTTCTCTCTTCAATCCAGTTTTGGTTTGGTTTCATAAACCATAAAATTGGTTCTGAAGTGGATCCAGTTTGGATTTATAAAAATCCAAACCATGCCCACCCCTAATCATGCCCCCCACGGGGAAGGGACTTTTGAAAATCCTCAAACAAGAAGGATTCAGTCCGAGGTCCACTATCCCGAAGCGGAGGATCCACCTCAAGCGATCGAGATCCTAGATCTCGTCCATGGTCAAGGAGATCGGTTGCAACAGCTCGAACACAAGGCTGAACAATAGTGGGAGACAAAACGGGAGCTACGAAAGGAAGTAAGGCGACGAAAGGAATTAGAAGACAAGTTACAGAAACTAGAAGTTGACATACAAAGAAGGACTACTCGAACAGAGCGTGATGAAAGTCCATTGAGAGGACAGGATCCATTCACAGAAGAGATTGTGAGGGCTAGAGTTCCTCGGAACTTTAAATCACCCGACATGGATCTCTACGACGGAACGTCCGATCAGAGTCACCATCTCAGGAACTTCAGATGCAGAATGTACCTGGATGACGCTTCTGACGCAACTCGTTACAAAGCCTTCCTGACTACTTTAACGAAGGATGCCATGAAAATGGTTTGATGGCCTGCCCCTCAGGTCAGTCACTAGTTTTAACGACCTGACCGGAAAGTTTCTGACCAGATTTTCCATCTAGAAAGACAAGACAAAGCACGCCCCGAACCTGCTAGAAGTAAAACAAGAGGTCGGGGAAAGCTTTTCACAAACTAATCTCGTGCCACCTTCAGAGATTCAACTTTTCAAACTTCAACATAACTTATCTCCACCATTCTCAACCGTACTTTATCGAACAACTTATCCGAGGGTTCTCAACCTCGTCAAACACTTTGCAAACCTTACTACTGGTTATAAGTCCAACATCGACAAACTCTTTGCGAGAGTCTAAACTCCACAACCTCCAGTGACGTCGCACACTTATAAGTTTCACCTTCCGCATTCACAAAACGCATACTGAAAAACTAACACATCGCTTGCTATACTTAAAGGTCGCACGTGACACCAAAATAAATATCGAATCACTCAAAATGATACCTGATCTCAAAGAAAGGACAAGCAACAAAGACAAGATTCACAAAGATTTCAAAGATTCACTTTATTGCATCAAACAATTTCAAGGTTACATCAAAGAATACATGAGTCAAGAAGAGAATTTTAAACAACACAAGGCATATATCCAAGAAATTTAAGCAAACATATGCAGTCAATATCAAACGAGTATGCGTATACGCAAGGAACAGGGTTAGAGAATAATCAGTTTACTTTCCAAGAAAGAAATCTCAAACAAGGGCTTCAAGGTAAACCATGAAAGAACAAGATAAGTAATCGAATAACCTCGAGATGTAACTTCTAATGTTTTCCAAACTCCGTGATAAGCATTATCTATTATTTCTGTTTCATCAATGATAACCCATTAGTGTTCTCATATACATAAACCATTAGTGTTAAGCTGGCCAAACTTAATGCCATGAAGTATGGAATGATAGACTAATGACATTAATCAATAGACAGTCATGTGCATAAAGCTCTAACTCTCGTCATCAGGATAAGACCTACAACATGACAGACACTCAGAGTATTCAACTGAAGCATAGTCAGTCCATTTCTCAGGTCTACAGGAAAGACTGCTCTGATACCATAATGTAACCTGACTATCAGAATGCCATGCTTCCGGCTGCGCACTCTGATAGCGAGAATATCAATACAAATATACATACATGCATATCAATACAAATCAGGATTCTTATCCCTCTTTCTAGTCTCCATAAATCTGAGCAATTGCTTTTTGTTTTGTCATCCAAACTTTTATTTACGATGCCTTGAACTTGTAACTTTCCTCCATGTCCCCTAAAGTACCCTTATCGAAACAGATAGATTACCTTCTATCACGGGAAAGATTATCTTTCAGATAAGGTTATTATCCAGTTGTTCATGATCTTGAGACATAGTTGTTGCTAAACATGTATGTTGTGCCTCGTACTTGCAAACCTCCTAGTATCTAAAGTTTTGCAGATAAGTGATCCAAATGCTTCATCTACAACCAGTTGTCTAATGCTTACAATGGCAAAGGTACTTCATTTGACCAGACTTAACACTCGATACTCAATACTTCTTCGAATGCTGTAACTTTTTATGGCTAGGGATACGAACTCTCTATTATAGCATCAAGGTCCCTGGACCAAAAATCAATGGATCAACCTTCATAGCATCAAGGATCAACCTTCTAATGCTATAGGGTGTGAAGAACTACAGTATTCATAGGAGTGCTGAGTACTGGGTGATTGAATCGGATCCGTGTGCACGTAGGTCTAGGTGGTACGCCACATCCTACAGAGTGATAGTGACCTCACCCCACGGGAGATGAAACGTGTGCGTCTTCAGACACCATCGCTCCACGAATGCCAAAATTAGGAAATTGTCAAAAGTGAAATCCTTGAGGGGCACCGTATCGCCGAATCCAGCCTCAACCAGATACGGGACGATGGCGTCGGGTGAAGGAAGGGTATGACTCACTTGTCGGGGCAGTAGAAGGCGAGGCCTCTGTAAAATAAAAAAATCAGCCTTATAAAAGAATAATTTTAAATTTTTGTTTATTGAATTCTTACACTTTTTTTAGTTTTG
The DNA here is from genome assembly GCF_000817695.3 of Arachis duranensis. Lineage (NCBI taxonomy): Eukaryota > Viridiplantae > Streptophyta > Magnoliopsida > Fabales > Fabaceae > Arachis > Arachis duranensis. The sequence goes on from NC_029775.3 coordinate 76,168,284, forward strand.
TAATTAGATCAATTTAATATGATATACAGAACACTAAAGTTAAATAAATAATTCTTTCTAACTTACAGCTACTTCTACTTAAGAACATGTTTCTATGTTTCTAAATTCACATATTTCTAAATTACATATTACATACTAAACAAAACCTAACTAGAACGTTATAAATAGTAACAACCTAGTACAAGTAAAACAAAGTTTCAAACTAATAAATATGTCGTAACAACCTTTTACAAGCAAATAGAGTTCTAAATTTCTACTAGAGACATACTGCTAAAGCTACAAACTATGTTCTAGTTCTTCACGACTACCCTAACCATGGCCGCATACAAAAAAATTTCCATATGGAATTGCACAGAATTAAACAGAACAAAATTAACCTTAAAGTCGGCTGCCCTGGCATAATGCGACGTTTCATTCAGCCTGTTGATGTCTTCGTTGTTCGCCGCTTGGTGCGCCATTGTAGTATCAGTCGAAAATATGCTCAGAAAAGGATAATAAAGAGGAGAAAGTGGTTGACAAGGTCAAACTGGGGATCAGAAGCATGCTGTGAGCGACATATACTTATAAGCGTCGACAGGCCTTATCTCGTTTATCAAACGAGATAAGTATCTATGTATCTCGGTTACACTGTAAACGAAATACATGTAAAATTATCTCC
>NC_029775.3:76169041-76174706 GCF_000817695.3 Arachis duranensis
TTAAATTTACTTACATTAAAAAGTAAATTTAATTTTTACACCTTACAAAATAATTCTTAGTTGAGTTAGTTATTTTTATTTTTAAAATTTAAAATGCTAATGATATTATTAAAATTAGCAGTTATAAACACAAAATTATAAATTAATGTAATCCCGAATTATATATTGTGTATTATTGTTATATATGAATTTATTTAATATTAATATCTTTTAATAGTGAATTATTTTTAAATTTATAAATTTAAATAATATTATTAAAAAAATTAATTACATTAATTTTAAGTATTTTAATTAATTAATTAAGTGGGACCACAATAGGGACTAAAGTTAGTTTCTCCTAATGGAGAAGAGAGAGATGCTTTGAGTTCTTATTTAACACAAAAACTGATGTGGAGTTACTTTTTATGACAGGTGGGCCATAAATAAGGACTGGGATGAGTTCTCTACTGAAGATGGTCTTAGCTTTATGAGTGCGTATTAAATAAGAGTGAAAAGTATGACACTGCATTTGGCTATTTGGTAGTATACCAATTCAATTACGATTCAATTTAAGTTTTTTTTTTTAATTAATGTGACAGAGGGATGTATGGATTATCTTATGGAAATTGACTTTTTATGGAAGAGTATTCACTAACATCTTTCGGCCTGCCACCTTTTTTACCATCGTTTTCCATCAACATCTGCAACCTGCCTGTGTTGCTTGGAAAAAGAAGAAACAATGCTCCACTTCTTGGTGACTTACAAATATACTAAAGAAGTGTGGAATCAAAGTCTACTAGCATACTTGTTAGCAACCTTTCCTTCTGGTCTCTTTATCCAATAGTGGATATCATTAATGGAAGCTCTCAATCCCATCCAACAGACCCATTCCCAATTTTTTGCTATTTTTTTTGGTTTTTGTAGAAAGAACGAAATTCATAGATTTTTTTTAGCACAAAAGGAGATTCTCTACAAAAATTTTCTCTTTGGTCTGCAAGTTCCACAATGAAATGCTGCAAATTTCAAACTCCCTTCATGCTCTCGATAATATTGTTCTTTGTCTCTTGTTTAAGAAACACTATTCTTTACCTTCACTTATTAAAAATTTTATTTAGATTACGACCCTATTTGCTTGGCTTTGTTTAGGATTATGTGAACAACCCACTTTAGAAGTAGTCAAGTTTTTTCATAAGTAATATAACACGGCTAAGAAGAATGGAAATATTTTTTTGAAATAAATTAAAAAAACAATAATTATTTCTCAAAACAAATTTTTTATCTTTATTTTTTGAATTTATTTATTTTTTAATTTTAAAGTTGGAGCAAGTTTATCGACTGCATCGGTATCAAAAAATTAATCGTTTGAAATCAATATTTTTAAATTAAAATATCAACATACTCGTATTATTTGTAAATTAAAAAATTATAAATAAAAGCACTCTTATTATTTTAAAATTTTAAATTTTAAATAAACGTAGTTGTTCTTATTTTAAATAAATATTTTCATATTATTTTTTTTAAAAAGAGTCTTTAACTATCAAATATGGTCTTCAAGTATCTTAATAAAAGAAATAGATGTGTATATAATCCTTTAAACATGGTCTTTATCTATACATATGTACTCTAATATTATTAATTTAAAAGATTATATAAATTTATCTTTTTTGTTGAAATACTTAAAAACTATATTTAAGTGCTGAGGTCCCCTTTTAAAAAAAATTATATGAAAACGTTTATAAAAAATAAGACAAGCATGTTTATTTAAAATATAAAAATTTTAAATAAATCTATTCGTTTTAATTTCAAAATAATTTTAAAAATATAAGTATGCTTATTTAAATTAAAATTTTTTTAAATAATAAGAATATTTTTATTTATAATCTTTTAATTTAAAAATAATATAAGTACATTGAATTTTTAATTAAATATTATCGATTTTAAACAGTTAATTTTTTTAAAACCGAAGAAACATATATTATTAATCATATGAATATAATAATACTACTATGTTTATTTTTAAATTAAAAATTTTTTAATTTTTAATTTTAAATTATGTGAACTAAATGAATTGAAAAATAAAAATATACTAATACAATTTACATTGTATAGAAATAAGAGCAAATTCACCGTAACAATAGATGAACTTGTTAGTTTCAATGAAATTCACCGATAATGTGAGCAAACTTTAACAAAATCTACAAATTTGTCGATGCAATGAGTGAATTTACTCCAACTTCCAAAATAAATAGATTTCGAAAAGTAAAAAAAAAATAATTTTAAAAAATAATTATTTTTTTATTTATTTCAGAAAATTTTCCAGAATTTAAAAATGACATTCCATTTCCAATTTTCCATATAAGTGCATGCTTTAGCTCCAATGGTCAAAATTGAGCTTGCTCAACAAACCAAACCATTTGAAAAAGCTTGTTCTCTTATCTATAACAAATACTCTGTGAGACTTTCATATATAGAAAACGGCGCTAACACAGGTAAGAAGCACACCGTTCTTCTTTCATCCGTAAGAAGCTATAAATAAGAATAACCTCTGAAAAGGGTTTCCAAGAGCTATATATGACTCGAACACCATTTCAACAAAGCCATAAAACCTCTCTAAGTGATATGAATTAAGTAGAAGATTAAAATATAAAAGAACATCGTTTGTAATCTAAGTATTTCTTGTACATTTGTATGTAGATTATATTTGTGTAAGAGATGAGATTGAGAATGCCCTATATCTCTTAGAAAACTTCTTAAGGCTATATTTTAGTCGAGGATAGGATTTTAATATGAATTTGCTGAGTATTCAAACTCCTCAATACTATGCACATATTATAGGCACCCATCAGTTCACTTATACATCTAAGATATGTTTGATTTCTTAGATAATACCTTTCAACTATCTTCTAACTAAGCTCGGTTCATAAACTAAATTCTAAAATTTGTGAATTGTGTAACACCCTTGTTAACATTAAGTCTTTGACTTAAAAATTTTCATTGTATCGTGATTCTAATCCTAAGAAGACTTAAAAAAAGATTATCTAAAATTTTTAGGTTGGTCGAGATATCCAATCTGAGTCTAAGTTTAATTAACTTGAGAATGTTTGAGACAATAATATCTAATATTTTAAGCTTAGATTGCGATCTAATCTAAGTGTTTCCTGAAAAAACAATCAAAAGAATATGTAAGGTACTCAAGTTATTGAAGAATTCAATATGAGTCAAGGCTTAGATTAAAAAGACTTGATGCAATAATATCTAAAGTTTTTATATTGTTGAGGCATCAATTTGAATCTGATTTTAAAAAGTTAGAGAATCTAGAGTTATTAGGTTAAGGTATCTAATATAAACACCTAATAAAATTAGATTAGATTGAAAAATAAAAATTAAACTGATATGACCTAAATCGTAAATATTATATTTATATAAAATTTTTCTTGTAAGCCTTTCTTTCCTGTTAAATCATTTTATTTTAGAATAATTTATATGAACATTTCTTCCCTAATAAATCATTGTGGTTTAGAATAATCTATGTAGTACGCTTATCCTTGATAAAACGTTGCTGCTCAAAATAATCTACACAACTCGGTAATAAATAGTCGTAATTTACAATAATTTGCACAAAATAAAAAAGGACATAAATGTAATGAAAAAAAATTCAAGACAAACACATAATATAATATTATTAATTTAATTTATATATGAGATTTATCCTTAATAACATGACCATTATGAGTAATCATATAATATTCTGATTTTTTAAAAAAAAAATCATTATTGAATATATTAATTATTAAATTACATATATTAATAGAATTGATAACTTGAGAATAATAATATGGAAATAATAATTCTTAAATGCTATTATAAAAGAATACTTGTGTAAAATAAAGATAATATTATATATAATATTCATCATGTTTAGTTTCGTTTATCGAACTTTTGATTCTAGTAAAGAGTATTTTTATAAGTATATGCAAATACAAACTATTTTTCATTTTTATCTCTAATTCTACTTCTATTTCCTAAAGATTTTTTTTCCCACCACATGAAACTTTTATTCTTTAATTACTTAATATAAGAATACAAGTATATTTTTGGACATTGAGAAATTAGGGACAATAAATTTCTACACCAACAATATCAAAAGGAAAAGAGGAGTCCCATGCATATCTAAAGGTTGCAGGACGAAATCTAGTGATAGGGTTATTACCATCAGCAATAAGACAAAATTTTCCTGTACTATGAACAATCTTCAATGAAGGGTCAATCGGCTCCACAGTTTGAAATCCTGAACAATTTAGAGCTACAAGGGGAAAATTACATATACAATCGGTGATTATAAAAACTCGCCACTCTTGCTTATTTTTTACTTTGACCCCTGTTCGTTCCTGTTCAATTTTAAGATCGCTCAATTGGCACTGGCTATAACCTGAAATATACATATATTTGCACCAAAATAAAAAAATTAAAATTATTAGTTGTAAAAAAGAATACTATATATACACATATAAATCAGCCTTTAAATTAGTTGTAATTGTGTGGGTGTATTATTTTATATTTTTAACATATATTTTCTATTTTATTAGTGATTGATTTTTAATATATAGGTAATATAGTTGTCGTGTGTGTATAGATTTAGAGTTTTCAAGTTTGCAATAAAATGATAAAGAAAAAAAAGGAAGTAGAAATTCATGCATTCGAAAAGCAAAAAGTAATTACATTGAAAAGCGAGAGCAAGAAAAAGGAGTATGATGCTGATAATTTTGTTGTTCATAGCAGCCATTCTTTCTTATGAGAAATCAAATGCTGCCTAAATGAATTTTTGAATTTATCTAATATATTTCAACAATGTCTTGGTGTGCCTTTTATAGTTACACAATGACATTCAAATGACTAAAATGGTGTAGCATGTTTGATAAATTAAATTACAAATCATTTTTAAAAAGTATAAATTAAATAATAATTATTGTATTTAGTAAAATAATTTTTTTAAATTTAAAAAGGCCATAATAAATATAAATATAAGAATAAATTTTAATATTTACTAATGTACATATGAGATTTTGTTTAAAGTTTTTAAATTTAATACGTACAAACAAATTTTGAAAAGCTCTTTATTTGGTACTTTTAAAAATATCTTAAACTTAAAAAAAATCACAAGTATAAACATATAATATTTTTTATTTACTAAATATATCTTTAAATTTTTTACCAAATTAAGTATTAATATTTTTCTTAAATAAAAACGATGTTTAATTTTTTATTTTATTTTTATGTTGACTGAATCATAATTTTACAGAAGCTAATGAAGGAAATTCATTTTCATTCCTTTTCAAGTAAATATTTATGTCATTTGACTGTATTGAATTATAAATTTAAAATTATAAATAATATAAGGACCAAGATCCAAATTGAATTATAAATGAACTATTATATGGAGAAGGTATTTATTTTCGTGAGATTTGGAGTGACCAAGCTAAAGGTGACTTTTTGTTTACCCAAAAATACTTTCATGACACATGGTATGGTTATTACTAGAGAATGAAGCCATATAGTTTAATGCTAATTAATGACGTGATGGACCTAAAAAATTTAACAGCAGGACAAAAAGTATAAAAATAAAATTTAAATTATATTTATATTTATCAAGAGTAAACTAGAATTATATACACAAATATATATATAA
>NC_029775.3:76174738-76188194 GCF_000817695.3 Arachis duranensis
TAGACAAGATTATTTTAATAAAAAATATTAATATATTAATATACAGATAATATGCATTTTTATCTTTACTAACTTTAAGAAATACTAATAATTTTAGATATATTTAAAAAATTAAGTTTCAATTTGATTATTAACGGTGTTAAAAATTAACTATAACTATTTATTAATTTTTATTGAGTTAATCTATTTATTTATTTTTAGTTTCTTTATCAAAAATCAAATTTAACAAAATAGTTATAATTTTTTTATCATAAAACTCAACATTATCTATAATTTAAATTTTTTTAAAGATGTTTGTGGGGTAAGTAACTAAGTATCCCTTCTGATTGTTGGTGGGAAGCGTTGTAACTTGCCTTGTTACTGTGGGGACAAAAGTTTAATTGTATGCCAAAAAAAATGTTTGTTCATGCAAGCTCGTATTGTGTCATTGAGTTAGATGGAAAACAATAAATTTAAAGTCTAAAAATAAAAATACAATTTAGTGTTTGAAAATATAATAAATAAAAAGCTTTTGAAGACATTAGCAAAAAAAATATTTGTTTTGATAAGCTGATAAATTTATACGTATTAGTACGATAAAAGTGTGGACAAATAAAATTATGACAAATAGATTATATTATCCACGTCAGCATTTAATTTAATTTTAAAAGAATATATATTATCATTACTGTTTTGAGGGTTACCTAAAATGTTGATTTGGGCCTTGGGCGTGAGACCCAAACTCTTTCTGAGGCAGCATCCGACTTATTCGGTGTCGAGGTGCCGCCGTCCTTGTTCCTCGTGAGGAGGTGGGGGTGGTACCTGCAAGAGACTCCGATACTTAAATCAGTAAGGACTCTAGGCAAGTTTATAGTGGATTAGAATGTGAGTATACCTGAGGGATATCAGTGTATTTATAGTAGAGTCGATAACCACCTTTGTTGGAGTAGTTCCACCTTTATTGAAGGATAATCGTTCTCTTTATCCTGGGAGTTTGTTGGAATCTATCTTTCAGGAAAGATAGAGATAGTGGGAGAGATTCGCAGAGGCAATTACTTGTTTGGGCAAGTAGAGATGTGCTCCTTTGTGGTGTCTGACCTCTTTAAAAGGGTCGGGCGTATGGTAGAGGCCACCTCTCTGACGTATTTTGTGGGACCTTCGAATCTTTCTCTTCCGGACATTTCAGAACCCTAGTTTTTCTCTGTAAGTCATGAGTCACTAAACCTCTTTGGTTAAGGTTAGGATCTCTACTTATTTCTATGGATTAAGACTATTACTTTTCTATTTTAATTAATGTACTCATTCAGTTTCTAGGATTACTTTTGTTCTTAATTTCATGAATTTGGGTTAACGAGAGTATGATCCTTATTCTAGATGCGTTCTTGTGACCCTTAGGAGAGGTCTCTCATCTGAACACAGTTTGAAAATAAATTCCTCCTAAGTTGCTAATTACTTGAATTAATCTGGATACGTGACATATAATCCGTTTAGCTTTGAGTAATTAGGATTTTTGTGACCATAAACTAGATTTGAACCTAACCCTCTAATTGAAATCAAGTGACCAAAAGATTGGCAGTTGTGGACGGTTAGAGAAAACTAAATCCCTAAGAGATTAGGTTTAGTTAATTATAGTTTGCCATGAAATAAATCTTGCATGATTAAAATAGTTGGTAAGAAACTTTAATCCGAAAAAGTAAACATCTCTGATACCTTAACTATTTCTCTCATTGATTCTTTTACACCAAACTCACTATATGCTTCTTTACTCTTGTTTTATTGTTTAATGCTTTAAAAACCCACAAACCAATTTTTCTTTTCGCTTGACTAAGCCAATCAGTTGACCATTGTTGCTCAGTTCCGTAGTCCTCGTGGGATCAACCCTCACTTACCTGAAGTATTACTTGGATGATTCGGTGCACTTTCTAGTTAGTTGTGGATATTCTCAAAATTCGCACCACTACTACTTTGCTTACTACAAAAACTCTCTTTTTATTTTGAGATTGTTTTTGCCATCTAATGTTACTATTGCGAGTGTTTGGTTGTGTTTCTGGGATTTTTAGGAAAGTTTGTTGAAAATTTGTTGTATTTGTGACTTGTTGAATGGATTTGTGTTGCCTTCAATGGCATCGCTGCTGTTGTTGCAGGAGGAATTCCATTTTAGCACTTTCTTGTTTTAAAGAAGATGGTTTCAAATTTTGTACCCGATTTGTTTTGCTGGTGTTCGAGCTCTGTAGTGATGTGACTTGTTTATTTTACATTTGTAGGTGTAGCTTTTATGTTTCGATCTATAATTGTCAACATGTCATCAAAAGTCCCACCTTCTTTGTTATCTTGGGTAGATAGTATTGTCTGTCTTCCTATTTTCGTAGTTGACAAAGAGTATATTGACGTATTCTGTAGACACCATAGGATATGTAAAAGTCAGAAAGATGAAGGAAACTACGAGTTAGTAGTGCCAGACCATGAGGAGAGAGTGTGTTTGCCCCCTTAGAAAACTCGGAATGTCCCTTTTTCTATGCATATTGTAAGAACCGCGATTAATGAGCCACTTAATTAAAATAATTTAATTGCCCAGAATAAGATAAAAAATTTAGAATATCAATTAGAAATTTAAATATGATATCTGGACTTAGTAGATTTTTTTGAGTTGGAAAATATAATTTTCTGCGGAAAATTGTATAAAAATGCGTAAAGATAAATTAGCCAGCAGTCCCGGTTTAAATCTGTCCGATACTATGTGAGAGCAGTAAAAATTGTAGGAAAACATAGAAAAATAATTAAAGTTAAAAATCAGGCGCTAATTTTAAAGGTTTGCCCCAAAATTAGACCAAACAGGTTAAAAACGCTAACGGGTTGGATCGGGCCCAAACTCAACATATAAATACTCTCTCAACCACTTCACCCTTCATAACTCAAAAACACAGCTGCATAGAGAGAAGTGAGAGAAGAGAGCAAAAAGGGAAATGTTACTATTCATTCTCCACTTTCGGTGGCCGTAACTCGAGCTACGGTGCTCTGATTCGTGTGCCGTCAGTGGCTATGCGAAGCTCTTACTAAGCCCATTAGTTCTATCTAATGTTTTTTGGTATAATTTTGAAATTTTTCCTCCATTCTGTAGCCCTAAGAAATTCAAAATTTAAGGTTTTGGTTTTGAGTAGATTTTGTGTTTTCAATTTATTAGGTGGTATCTAAGGTTGAGCTATTGGTGGCTTGTTCCCCAAACACCATCGAAAAAGGTAAGAAAACTCTTTACCCTTGTGAAATTATGTATTTAGGAACTCTAGGTATTGATTTGTGGTATTTGGTATGATTTTAGTTGAGTTTTTGCAGTTGTTGGCATTTAATTTGAGCTTTGGATTAATTGTTGGTGATTGGAAGCTTGTGTTGGACTCAATTTGGGGTATTGCGCATATTAGGAATTGACCAAGGTATGGTTTTAGTTTTCTCTATGTAATATATAATATTTTTGGACACTTAGGCTAGTGGACCATAAGATAGGATTGAAATGAATATTTGGTTGTTTGAATTGTGATTGTGTTATATGCATATTGATGGACGTTGGATAATCGGAATGGTTGAGATATGATTATGGTAGAATGTTAGTATTATAATGATAAATGATGCTTGTATGAATGGATTATTATTGATGAATAAGGTTGTTGAGATAGATTGGGGAATTGGTGAATTGAATGATAATTAGGTGTGGAAATTGTTCATGCCGTGGGTCGAGCTGTATGACCCAGGCTGATTGAGAATAAGTCGACCACCTCTTCAAGTCAGAATCGCCCGACCTCTTCACAAACAGCTCGGCCAAATTGCCATAAGAAGCCCAAGCAGGCCCAAATGAAGAGACACAACCCAAATCTAAAGGCGGCGAAGCCTAAAAAAAGATAAGGCGGTTCCCCTTAAAGATAAGATGACATTACTCAAAGATAAGATAAGATAACTATCTTATCTCAAAGGAAGATCACTCTACACCATTATAAATACACTGGAGTTCCCAGGTATAACTCATACTCTGATTCTACTAAAAACCTGCTTAATACCCTTGCTAACTTAAACATCAGAGTCCCTTGCAGGTACCACCACCCTCCGGTGATGAAGGATTAGCACCACCACCAAGTCCAACAAGTCAGACACGGCGGTTCCGACCACCATCATTAAGTCGGACACAACAGCACTGACAAGTACAGAAGATCTCGTCCGAGATCGACCTACAGTTTCAGGTAACCCTCGAAACATTGGCGCTGTTGCCGGAGAACCTGGAAGTCATCCCATCATCATGGCAGACAACCTTAGCAACGACCGCAACTCAGATCTAGAAAATAGAACACCGCAGAAGGACGTGGACACCACACCAAAAGATACGTCTCGACCAAACGGAGACAAGAATTCACCAAACACACAAATCCTGAAGGCACTTCAAGCTCAACAAGATCGTCTCAAATAACTCGAAAAGGAGGCTGAGCACCAATGAGAAGGACCTTTGAAGGGAAACTAAGCAGCGTAAAGAGTTAGAGGACAAGCTCTTAAAACTTGAAGCCGATCTAAAAACCAAGGCTACTCGATCCAATCATGAAAAATACCACAATTACACCCCTTTTCGGGTATCTCTTGTGGAAGTTTACCAAGAAGTGTGCCATACTGAGAAGATCCCACCACCTCGTCCACTTAAAAGCAAAAAAGGAGGAGGAAATCAGACTGAGTACTGTGAATACCACCGAATCTATGGACATCCCACCAACGAGTGCTTCGACTTAAAAAATGTCATAGAGAAATTGGTAAGAGAATGACGACTAGATCAATATTTAGCCAACAAATCGGACGAGCCCAGAAAGCGAAGAAGGGACGAAGAGGTCAGACGAGTTGAACGACCACCTCGCACCCCAGAGAGGCACGTCCACATGATAAATGGCGGATTTAGAGGAGGGAGGATCTCAAAGTCATCTCGCAAAAGGCACCTTAAAGAAGTATATCATGTCAAAGGAGAAGGATCACTCGACATCCCTAGTATTACTTTCACACAAGAAGACGCGTCAGGAATCATCCCGGGACATGATGATTCCATGGTCATTATTATCATATTAGCTAACGCATGGAAAGTGAGTTCTGGAGCTTTAGAAATAACTAATACCTACTATTCACCATTTTCAAGTAACAATTTCCCTTTCTATTTTGTAGATACATTGTTGTATTTGATCCTTTGGATGGATCCTCAAATATTGAATGTGGTATTTCTATTGGAACTGTATGAAATTGTCATCTCAAATATAATTGCTGCATTGGAAATAATCACTGAAATTACAATGACACCTGCTATTTTCCCTATAGATCTTTGGCATTTACGTAGCGAAGGACAAAGATAAAGTTACACTTGATGATGTCTTGCAACCTGAGAACAGAATGTTAGCAACTGGTTACTACATGTATGGTAGCTCTTGCATGGTAAAACAAAACACCAATCTGATGAATTATTCATTTAATATAACTTTGTATTGAGAAAACTCTCGAATCGTAGTTCGTGATTAGCATAGGACATGGTGTAAATAGTTTCACACTCTTTTATTTTGTTATATTCTAATTGGATTCATAAATCAATCAACGATAAAATTAATAGATATAACGTCAATAAATGAACTATTAAAAATTAACATAGAATTTTATAATAACTAAAAAAATAGCCTGTTGATTGTTGTTGTAGTGGCGGAATCGAGCAGTGCAGACAAACTAGCAGTGTAATACAGATAGCAACACCCACATGGATGACGAGCAACAACAACCATGAACAACTCAAGCACTCACTAGCAAAGGGAGGCGTAGCAAGATGCAAGCAGTCAAGCATAGACAAAGGAGAGTGGCGACATGTGAGCACACGACGCGAAAGATCCAGCGAGAGGTGCGACGATAGCACACGAGCGTGCATTGGTGGTGAACGGAGGTGGCCAAGCTGCTGAGGTGAGCTCTAATGGTGTGGTGGTGTTTGGGGGGGGGTGAGTAGTGAACTCCTAATCGTTTGTGAGAGATTGAGAGTAAGAGGGATTGGGGTGTGGGGGTGTGCTTCAGAATTAGTGAGAGACTGAGTAAATATGCCGTGTCATATCTCCAGTGATGAGAATAGGCAAAAAGGCTAACTTAGGTCACGCCTAAAAGTTTCAAAGTACCACGGGGGCCAAATTGAGCCAATGGTCAAATTTTAGGGGTCATTTTAAGTATTAACTCCTTTTAATATGTATAACTATTTATTTATACTAGTGACTGATTTTAGTGGTTAATTTTAGTGCATATGATTGAATTGATATTTATTAACTTATCATGCAATTTGATAAAGTTAAAAAGAATTATAAGATTAGGTTTCTATTTATCAACCTGTCATACAATAACTTGATAAAATCGAACAAGTTGTTAATTGTTCATTTCTCTTATCACCATTTTTAACAAACTATATATAAGTGGTTAAAGCATTTATTATTGTATAAAAAATAGTGAGTAAAAATTAAAAAAAAAAGGTGAGATTTTTTATGTGTAAAATTTTTGTATGAGTATCATTTTCATAATATATAAGAGAATATTATAAATTTTTTAATATATTTTAAAAAAGAGGTAAATATTAAATCAGTACTCGAAAGATTTTGTCGCTGACAAAATAGTACCTGATTTTTATTATTGACAAAATGATCCTCGAAAAATTTTAAAATTTGACAAAAGTGATCAGCAGTTAATTGAGTTACTTGGAAATAAGGTTTATGAGTGACGTATCAGTTAACAATGATCATAATTATAAAAGTTACTCACTTTTAATATTATAATTTTGAAAAAACCCCAATATTATAATTGTAACGACCCAATTTCTAGTACGTCATGATCATACTAGAAACTGAGAGCTACCAACTTGTCTTCCTAATTATTGTCTATTATTTATTATATGAGCCTGATTTGTTGTTAAAAGCGTAGTTATTTTGCGAGATACTTTTTTTAAAACATTTAGATTAATAAACAGAATCATTCATAATCAATTCACAAATGATAACAGATAAAACAATTATAAACAACCACACATAAATACATCACAAGCAGTTGACAACATTCAGTGATCTAGCCTTTATTAGAGTATAGACTTTTAGTTAGAACACCTCTATATATAGCTAGATAATAACTATATACATATATATACATACAACATCCCAGGCCCTGACCTGTTCAAGAAGTCCCTAAGTTGGCGCCCAGGCTAGCCTAAACTCTATACTCACATAATCCCTCTAAACTACTAAAGCGAGGGAAAGTTCGTTCTAAGTCTTCAAAACTCAAGTCAGGTGGAACGTCATCAAAAGGTGGAACATAATCTACTACTCCTCTGCACGATCAGACATTGTCATATGACGTCTCTCTGGTACCTCATCAAGTAACCACATAACAGGAGTCTCGTACACAGGATTTAGGTTAAAGCTCGCATACAAACGGGCTGCAGACGTTGGCTGGTCTCATAGTATATACATATAAACAGATAACGGAGTTCACTCTAGACTCAGAAGGCTACCTAGAGCAGAATCCTCTTTGCGGAACGATCATCAACGAACTACGAAAAGGTACTCTTGCTTCCATCTGAAGGGGGGAAAGGGAGAGAGAAGGGGTAAGAACTGGGGAGTTCTTAGTAGGGTCGGGGTTATTAGTTAAGTTCATTAATTCTGCATTGTTTAGTAGACAAATAGCAGAATACAGAGAAGCAATAAATAGAAGATACAGATAAATAAATAAAATAGAGAAAACAGAAAGCAGAACACAAACAAAAGAATACAAGAAAATAAAACACAAATACAAAGAATAGAATACAAACAAAGAAAACATACATTCATACAACAGTCATAACAGAGGAAATGCACAACCAAGTATGATGCATGTCTAGCCCTAGCGTAGGTAATGAGCTCATCTGTCGGTTACTAACCCGCTCCCGACATTACCCAGCAACCTCTATCTGGATAAGGCTTTCCTATTGGTAATACCCATCACAAGCATCTTTTGTCTTGCAGGGCGGCACTTATTAGCCGATATACGCTCCACACACTCACTGTAAGCAACCTCTGCCTTACATGAGTACAACACACTCACTGTAAGCAACCTCTGCCTTATAGGAGTACTCTTTAACTGTGTGTATCTCGATACCTCTGTAAGCAAACTCTGTCTTACAGCATAGCATTATAGCTAGGTATCCCAGAAAAGCATTCTCAGTGGTCGTACCACCATCTATCTGACTGCCTCAATGCAGCAGATGAACATACAAATATCTTTGGAGTTGCCTTAATGCAACAAATGACCTTTCAACAGGCCCTCTGTTTGTTCTCTAATCTCTTTATCATATTACTCTTTTCTCTTATCTCTTTACCCTGCTCTAGTTACTCTTTTCTCTTTGTCTCTTTGCTCTACTCTGGTTTCTCTGTTTAATGTATGTATTTATAGCTTATGTAAATTTCGGTATGGATAGTTAGCCTGTTCCAAGTATAGGTTTATTAAGTCTATACTGAAACAGTTTAACTTTTCATATTATACCTAACCCTAGGCGCAACCTAAGAACTAACTATGTTGCTCCTAGTTAGTTCGCTAATCTCTATTTGATTCTGTCATTAAAGCTTTACATACTTTTTCTTTGATTTTCATTTCTTCTTTAACTCTTTATCTTTCCTTTGTCTTTACCTCACTAATATGTTATTAGCATTCCCTAAGTGTTTTATGAAGATAATTATGAGATTCTGAGCTTAAAGTTATCTTTCTAAAACTTTTACGAAAAACTGTCTTTTTCGAATTATTTTATTATTTTTATTAAAATAATATTTTTAATTTAATATTAATATTTAATATTTTAATATTATTTATTATTTTATTAATATATTTTTGAACATTACCCCTTTTTAAATTTTAACCTTTAAAATTCACTTTTTACCACCTGTAACTTTTAATATTTCTACTTTAACCACCCTAACATTTAGAAATTACAAAATAACCCTCCAAAGACCAAAATATTTACTTTCTTGCCCTTTTTAAGATCTAAAGCTTGTTCTTCATTGTTTTTCACCACATTCAAAGTGTTCTTCATAAATTCTTCAGATTCTTTCTATGTTTTCACCCGTTTTTCAATCTTTTCAGTAACCGATTTTTACCATAATTCATAATAAATTAGCAGCCAATAAAACCTCATATTTTCCATTTAATTACAACACAAATTCAACCCCAATTTAAGGGTTAGGGTTCAAAATTCCAGTAGCCACAAGAACATGCATTCATAGCTTGAATTTCATCAAATTTTTACCAAAATTTCAACAAGAATCACTCATATAAACAATCAATTTCAAGCATAACCAAACCATATCATAATGACACAACTCAAACACAATTAAT
The DNA here is from genome assembly GCF_000817695.3 of Arachis duranensis. NCBI lineage: Eukaryota > Viridiplantae > Streptophyta > Magnoliopsida > Fabales > Fabaceae > Arachis > Arachis duranensis. The sequence continues at coordinate 76,184,105 of NC_029775.3, forward strand.
CAAGATTAATTTCACTAAACCCTACCTTGTTTTGCTGCTCCAAATTCAGTTATGCTCTTAGGTGGTCCTTAAGCACTTTTCCTCCTAAATCACATCAAGAACAACTTTAAATCCACAAACCCTCAACTGACCGAATCTCATTCAGCATGTTAGGAAGGGACTTATCACCTTAAACTTTCTGTAAATTAACATTTCTTGGCCCACAAGTCAAATTAAGCATGATTCCTAAGGAAGAACATCACGAAAACACATGTTTAAGCATGTTTTCTTGAAACCGAAGCAAAAGGGAGATGGTGCAGCCAAATCACCTTGATTCCAGCCTTGATAAGTCATATGATTATTTAGAGAAAGAAGAGATGATCACTTTGGTCGGATTGAAATTATGATTTGAGTTTTAGTTCAGAAGAAATCAAGCTTTGAAGATCAAGTGTTCATGAAGTTTTATCTATTTTCTCTCTTTTCAATTTCGTCCAAAGGGAGCAAATGACCAGACTTGGAGTGTCTTGAGGGTGTAAGATGAGTTGTAATTTGTTGCCTTGGAGGTGGATTAAAATAATATTAAAATATCTCATGTGTATAACTACTAAAACTAGATGTATCGGAACACTCATAAAAACATCTCTAAAAAATTTTTTCTGAGCTACTAACATAAATGACATTAGTAACATATTTAATATGAGAATAGAACATGTATGATGAGGCATTAGCATTGCTAAAGTCATCAAAGAGTGCTGGTGCTAAGATGCACCAGTAAACTGTGAACCCGGTTAAACCGATTTCCTGTTTTTAACTAAAACAGACCAGGTAATATTATAATATCATTCAAGCAGCTTCTAGTACTAATATAATGATAATATTATACTATTATCTTTCTTCTCTCATGAATCGAGTTCAGTTTGTCAAACTGAGACTATTTACGGAAACTAGAATCAAAACTCCTAACCGATACAGTTCAAAAACTAGGTTCTTCATGATTGTGTTGTCGAGCTTGCCTCAAAAGAGGTCCTGGCTTAAAGATGAAATAATGATAATGAGGATTAAGATGCCTAATGATACAGCAGAGGTGTTTCTTTTATTGAACTTCCGGAGAAATCTGTATCTTCAGAAAAGATCTCACGTACTCGAAAAATGAGGTTGTTACATTCTACCCTTCTAAAGAAAAATTTTGCCCTAAAAGTTTCCTTTACCTGTAAGCAGGCATGGATAATTGGCCCTTACCTTATCTTTTAATTCCAAAATTACGCGCATCAGTTAATGAAGTTATGTATATATTGTACCCTTATTATACAGTACATTTAAGAAACGAGTCTTGACATAACACTAACCTTAGATCACGGAGTCTGAGTACAGAGCATCATCAACAGTCATGGCAGATATTCATCCTAATCATTGGGTTCTAGCTAGATCTTAAACAAACCTGTTTAGGAAAGCCCTGGCCATATGTCCAGGTTCTCCACAAGCATAACAATTGTTTGTTCTATACTGACAAGGTCTGTTACCATGATCTTTCCCACACCTTGAGCATACCAAAATACCCTGAGGTTCACCTCCTCGTTCCTGTCCCAGAAAATAGTTATGGTTGTTGTTGTTGTTGTTATGAGCAAGAAAATCACCATTCTATTGATTCCCATTTTGGCGCTGATATTGACCATTGGCTTTAAAGTTGCGACCTTGAGGGGCTAAATTTTGAATAAAGTCTCTTTGTTTGACCCTAAATCCTATCATCATCAGACCCTCTTCTTCTTCATCCGCAAATCCTCTTTCTCTTTCTCCCCCCTCAAGAGTCTCTCTAATTCTATCACTTTCTCACTCTCTATTCAAACCTTCTTCTTCACCTGTTTTTTCATCCCTTTTCTTCTTCTTCCTTTACTTCTCTTCTTTAATCTTCACCTTCTCCCTTTTTGTTCTTTTCTTTCTTTTGTTTTCTCTATGTGACAACAATAACTCCAACGACAACAAGATCATCATCATCCCTCTGTTCTTCTTCATCATTGGTAGCACTACACGACCACCACTTCTTCCTCCTTCAGTTGCGACGCTTGCCGTCGAATATCCAACACTATTGACCACTATCTTTTCTGTGCTCTCTGTAACTCGTTGCTTTCATCACTAACGAGTTTCTTCTTCCTCTTCTCTAGTGAACTCCCCTTTTCTCCTTTGATTTTTCTTTTCTCTTCTATTTTCTCATCTACCCCACCACTCTGTTTTTTTTTCTTTTTCTTCTCAGCCGCCCCTCTCATCTTCTCTCTATTTCTTCTTTTTCTATCTTCATATCTATTTTTTTATTTTTTTAAAAAATGCATACAATTGTTGTTGCTGAACTATGTAAATATTATTATTGTAGTTGAACAGTGTAAATGTTAGATTATGGAGGAGAGTGTGTAGAATGAGTTGAGGAAGAGGAAGATTGTGAAGAAGAAAGAGATAAAAACAAAGATGAATGTGATTTAGGGATGGAGTTAGTGGTAGTGGTGGGTGGTGCAGGAGGTGGTGGTAGCAATGTTCTGACAACCGGATTAGACCGACTCAGCAGAAAAAACCGTTATTTTAAAAATCGCTAAAAAACCGCTAAATCAGACAAAAACCAATCGATTCAACCTGACGCGAATTCGGCCAGTTTTTATAAACGGCGTTGTTTTTTGGTTTTCATAAAAAATGAAAATAAAAAAATGCAGCTGCCTCATCGCGTCCTCCTCTCCTCAGTCTCATTCTCACCCCTCTACTCAGTGTCACTCTCACCTTCAGAAAACTTGTCCTTCCTCTCTCTAAGAAAAAAAGAATCAAGAAATTCTAGCTTCCATCGCCGCTGCCAAGAGGGAAAAGATCTGGAATAGTAGGAACAACAGATCCGGAAATGCATAAGGACAAAACAACGCGAAGAGACGACAGATCTGGAACAACGCAAAGCCAATGGATCTGGAATGGCGATAACACGGTGGTGGTCCTTGAAGGCTAACACAATGCTTGATATGTGCATCTTTTTTCTCTTTCTAAGAAACTGAAATATCCTTGTTTATGTGCAATATGTATGCCACCACTATTGTTTGAATGAAAGAGGGACAGGATAACAATTGAATGGTATAGTGATATATTAGAGTTTCTTTTTTTTTTTAGAAGTTTAGTCTTATGTTTGTGCCCAATAAACTTTTTTTAATCTTTCATTAAGATTTTGAAAAAGTTTTCTTTTTTATAACTTTTATTTAATTTTTAAACTTTTCATAAAAAAATTAACTTTTTTATTATTATTATAAGTTATATATATATATATTTAAAATATTAATATAAATAAATTATAATACACATAATTTAAAATAAATACATATTTAAAGATATGCTGTGTTTAAAATAAAAAGCTAAAATAATTAAGATCTTAAAAATCCTAATAAATTTAGTTCAAGTTTAAAAATTATATGCATCTAATAGATTTTAACCAAATGATTATAATTGTAATATAACACCTATAAAAACCATAGTCAAAGATTATCATTTAACATAATAATAAGAATATAATTTTAATTATTTGTATTTTTGTTTCTATTTATTATTTTATATATTATTTTATTATAAAATAATTATTTTAGTTGAACTATAGTCTACAGTTAAATAGGTTAATAAATTAATAATTAAAACGGTTCGACGATCGATTTGATTTTTAAAACCTTAGGTGGTAGTGAGGTAGAAGAATATGTGGAGGGAAGGTGTGAGGATGCTTAAGGAGGAAGATGAGAAAAAGGATTAGAGTTTTAGAAAGTTAAAATTGTGTTTTTAAAATTATAAGAGTAATTATTCAAATCAGTCTCTAAAGATTTTAAAACGGATATTTTAATTTCTAAGAAAAATTAATACACAAATCAACGGCTAAGATTTTACTCTAGCAGACAAATTAGTCCCCAGTTTATTTTTTAGTAGAGTAATTATCCATATCAATTCCCAAAGATTTTAAAAGCGGATATTTTAGTCAAAAAAAATTAATACATAGATTAATCTCTAACATTTTTTTTTCTGTCGGACCTAACAGTCCCCGTCTATTTTATTTTTACTATATGTCGACCTTTATTATTATTAATTTAGCTTTGTGTATGTAGACAAT
>NC_029775.3:76188464-76211019 GCF_000817695.3 Arachis duranensis
GGGTAAATGAAGTCATAAAAAAAATTTTCTGGCAGAAAATGAACTAGGAACTGATTTGTCTGCCGAAATAAAACATTGGAGATTGATCTGTGTATTATTTTTTTTAGAACTAAAATGTCCACTTTTAAAATTCTTAGAAACTAATTTGGGTAATTACTCAAATTATAAAAATTAAAAATGGGTAATGGATAACTTTTATAATTATAATAATTGTTAACTCACACGTCACCCCTAAACCTCAACTCCAAGTAACTCAATTGATGACTGTTCACTTTTGTTAAATTTTAAAATTTTTCGAGAATTATTTGGTGAATAACAAAGATTATGTACCAGTTTATCGGTACCCGAATCTTTTGAATACCGATATTTACCTCTTTAAAAAATTATAATTTTTACCACTTAACCATATTATATTTATTATTGTCTAAATTATTTTGTTCATTTCTCTTTATTTTTTATTTACAAATTTTAGTTATATTATTTTGTCCCAATAATTATAGTTGCTAACAGAATATTATTGATAACAATACAATAATAATATGAGCCAATATTATTATATCTCAAAAATATCGAACTCACAAAATACAATTAGATTGAGTTTTCTTTTTATCCCCAAACAGATGCAGAAAGTTTTCACTTCTATAATTTTCAACAACATAGAAGTTAAAAAAAGGCAAAAAACTATATCTCAGTTAATTTAATTAGTTGTAGAGAGGATTTCATTCATATAATTTTTTTTTTCAATTTTAAACTCATATATAAGAGCATGCTAGTTATACAAGCTGATGATTCATCAGTTCAAGACATCTGAAATACAAGGTAAAGGAAAAACCAGTAAAGTGTGAGTTTCCCGCATTTGATCTAAAATCATCAAAACTTTAGTTAGCTACATATATATAGCATACAACTTATACATTATTGAGATGATGCATTATTCAATTCTTTATTTACAGGTTCATACTGATTATGTGATTCTGTTCTTTGGCTGGAGAAAACAATTTGCCCTGGCCCCAACACTCACCATACATATATATATATATATATATGGAAGGGTAGAAATTAAATTCTGCTAAGCAATCCTCCTAACCTGCAAAATAACATGCAACAGAGGATTACATGTATACAAAGATTCATCAAATGTATTATTACTAAAATTTAAATTTTAGAAGGGAAATCTTAGACTGAAATAGCTAATATAATTGAGTTGTTCACTTTAATGTGACTTTAAGATTATATATAGATTCGAGTCATATAATTAATTCTTGATATAAGCATTATAAACTCTTGGTTGATTAACTCTATTGGTAGTATAATTTGACTAAATTTGTAATTAAATTCTTATATTTTTTTTAATTATGTCTCTATACTAATTTTTTTATTTTAGTTTAATCCCTAAAATGACAAAAACATTTAATTTAATGGAATATATTATGTTTTCAAATTGGATATACCAAAATTAAAACGTTTGGGTTATTATTCGCTTATTGTAGTTTTTTTTCGTATTGACAAAGTAATCCTTACCCCTTTCCCTCCTCTTTCACTCGAATAGAAAACTCCTCTTCCTGCATACTCCGTTTGGCATTGTGTGGTGCCACTATAACATCTCAACCCATCATTGTGTGATCCAAACCCGCTCTTCTCTATTGTGACATTTGCCATTGAAGGAGCTGGCGACGAACATAATGGACGGACGACGGGCAAAGATCTAAGGAGCATGACCTGGAGACGCTGGCGTTGCGCGAACAAGGAAAGGGCCTTCGACCACGACGAACCAGGTGGCGCTATGGTGGCTAGGGTTCTCAAGGAAGAGCTGAGATAGAGAGACTGGTATTTACTTCTACCGTTCGGCGCGAGTGAAAGGAAAGAGAGACTCATTTGAATTTTTTTTTTTTTAATGAAACAGCAAAACAGCATCATTTAGAGTAAACCGATCAATTTCTGGTTTGATTCAGAACCATGCGATTTTGTAAAATTAAAGATATGGGTATTTTGGTGAATTATACACATGTAAACGTTTTTTTAATGTCTGCTGTGATTAGAGACTAAACTAAAATAAAAAATTAGTATAGAGACTTAATTAAAAAAAATATAAGAATTTAATTAAAAATTTAGTAAAATTATAAAAACTAATAAAATAATTATTTTTTTTAATACTACATGATGCAAGATGTTTTGTATTGGAATGTCCTTTATTAATTATAATAAATTTCAAGAAAGATACACCTGTTTTTAGAAACAGAAGAAAATATATCACTTGTAGAATATAAAGAGAAGTAAATACAATTTGTACAATAATTTTTTTTTTTAAAGGGAACTAGCTAGAGTGAGACTCGGCTATAGAGTTTAGAAAGTCATACCTTTAGGAGTATATTCCTTAATCCTTAGCAATGCTCCTAATAATAGAGAGATCCTGTAGAAAGAAAAAAGAAAGAAAAAGAAAAAGAAATAGCAATAAGACAATATATATGACGAATCAGAGGAAGCCAATTATTATATTGCCAAAGATGTTACGACGTATCTATAAGCGGCGTATCAATCATACCTTGCCACCAGTTTCCTCTTGAAGCACTTCCAGAGTCATCTTCTCCCCCATCCTTCTTGTACTAACGAATCATACAAAAATATACCCTAATTAAATGAATAAATCCAAATAATAACTTATTTAATAAGTATAGTTCAATTTGTCCTGTGTACATATATGAAGTGTGGAATACTACACCATCTCATATTTTATTTATTATAGTCTCTGTTTTAATTGAATTCACGTCTCATTCGATAATAGTCATACCACTTGTTAGTTTACAAATCATGCCTTTGAATAGTGTTTCATGTTTACAAATACATACATAGTGTAGTGTTTGTCATTCTCTAGAAATTAATAATTCAATCAATATACACATGACTAAATATAAATACACTCACCAAAGAGTTCAATCCGGAGTTTTGTGTACTTTGAGGATGCGAATATATGTCCTGGCCACCATAATAGATTGATGAGCTAAGGTGGCAAGGTTGAACTCTTTGTTCCTCATACATGGAACTCATCATATCCTTACCAGTTTCACCATCATTGCTCTTGTAGTTGTGTACATCATCTGCATATATAGACACAATAGGGATTAGGGATGAGGCAAGATGAACAAACATCACCAAAAATGACAAACTTTTACCAAATTGATAAAATCAAATTATATAGGTAAAAGAAGAACAATATTGTGTATGCTAATTTTCGTCTTATATACTAAATTGATTTATATTCCTTTATTATTAAATAAGATACTAGACTCGCATAAGATAATTCTTATACTCTGTTTAAAAATAAGGAATATAGTTAAATACTTCTATAAAACATATTAGTGTATTAACAGATGCTTATGTATTAATTTATCCATTTAGTCAGGTAAATCTTATGAATAGTATAAAACATGTTCTATAAATAATTAGATATACATGATAAAAAATATTTTAGAAACCAATTTTGAACACTAAATTGTTTTCAGTCCCATTATATATTAATGGTATGAGTTTGATGTGTGATTTTTTTGGTATACATTTGATATGTAATCTAAATTATCTTCCTCATGAAATTTTAAAACAAATAAAAAAATAGTTGAAAAAGATGTTAGTAATAACTACCAGGTATAACCGTTTTTGGGGTTGCGGTTTTTTCGGTCACTTGAAAATGCCGAGATTCTCTCCCTAACACCTGAAACAGAATCATTGAGGAAAACAAAACTCAGAGCTGATTCAAATTTCAACTTGTCGTTTAATCAGTTAAATTGGTGCATCATTGAAATTGAATTCCCCAACTTCAAAATTCAAAGCTCTGAGCACAACACATCAACAATGAAAAGAAAATGCAGAGAAAAACAGAGAAATTCAAATTAATTGAACATTCCACGATCAGAAACAAAACCTTAGACGATGGAGGGAATATAGAAGCTAAGATTCCAGAATTAGAAGATGGACGTTGGGATTGGTCGGATCCAAAGAGTTCAGAAGTGAAAGAAGACGAAGAAGAAGAAGAAGAAGAATTGAATTGGTTCTGTCCTTCCATTATTTGAACCTTAGAAAGGTTTAAGCTTATGCTGCATCAACCCAAAGTCAATTATTTATTTATTTATTTTCTACGCGGAGACAACCCCAAAATGAAACATCAACTACCTCCTGAGAACAACCCTAAAATGGGAAAGAACAAAACTCAATTGTGGTTTTTTGTTAGGGAACAAACAGAGTGAAAGGAATGAGGACAGAAAAGAACAGAACGAAGAAAGTGAGAGACACGTGAAAACATTGACACTGGAGAGAGAAAGAAAAGAAAATGTTGGAAATAAGTGAGGTGTGAAACCTTTGCTAACACCCGTTAATTTATAGAGGCCGAAGGGAAGGGTCTCGTGAGATTTTTAAATTTTTTTTATTTTTAATTTTATTTATTTTATTTTGGCATTTCAATTCAATGGATCCAATAGGTAGGGTTGGAGTCTATTAGCAAAATCTGGTAAATGTTATATTAACAGGACAAACAAGTCTACAATCTACTAAGGATTTTCGCAATGAACGTATAAGCTTTTAAAGATAAAAGTATTAATTTTCGGGTTTAGAAAAACTTGTGATATATTTATAGGTTTTTAAAGGGAAAAAAACCTAGTAGATACATGAAATTTTGTATCAATGCTTATAAATTTCAACAAAAAAAATAACAATATGGATATAAAAGTTGAAAAAATTGTCTCTTACCTTTTGTTCCGTAGACATTTTTATCTATGACGATTTGAAAATACTTTTAAGTCTTTGACCTCTTTAAAAGTTCGACATATAAGTCATTTGGTTCATATGAGTCCGTAAGATCCAATAAAAAAATCTAACGTGACTCCCGTTATGCTGACCTGGCCATTACGAATGTACACATGGAGAGAACCTTTTTAAAATAGGACAAATAAGTCCCCCTACTACAAAATGACGTCGTTTGATAGGTAGCCCTAATCATTCAATTGAGTGGATTTGTTGGTGAGGAGTTCCAACTATAGTAACAATGGCCATCAATGGAGCATTTTCAACCTTAAGAAGAAGCGTAGGAAGAATAAGGTAAGAAAATTCAACTTCAAACTTAGTTCTATATGTTGTGCATGTCGGAGACCTAAACAATGACGTCGCTCCGAGGTTCTTCTGTGGAGTTAATGCAAGGTTTAATTATTCTGCGAGTCCCTATAATTTTACCGAATTTTTAATTAAGTTCCTACATTTTTTTTCTTTTCAATTGGGTGTCTATACATTAATTTTTTTCAATTAAATTCTTGTCGTGAGAATAACGTTTAAGATAACAGAATATTCTATTTAAAAAATGAATATTCTCTTGTTTGAGTTAAGTATCCTAATTCCTAATTGAACATATTTCTATTTTTTTAAAATACCCAAAAAATTCTGACATTTTGGCACAAAGGAAAAAAAACCCTAGCCAGCCCCTAATTTTCTCTCTGAAAATCGTGTAAAGTACGTTTCTCTTCCGTCGTTCTGTTGTCTTCGTCCATAGTCGTCGGTCCGTCGTCTTCATCCAAAGCTTCTGTCGATCTCTGAAGATCTGCACCAATTGATCCATCGAAGTTCTGTCCGTCACTCGGCGCGCCTCGCATCACTTCGCCGCGCAGCGCCTCACCTCACCTTGCTGCTTGTACACTCGATCTGCCAGAACAAGTGAGTTAGTTTCTGGTTGTACCATATATTAAGGTTGTACGCTTTGTGCCCTCCATCATGAACCATATATTCTTTACCATAAACGCACACACAGTAGCAATTTTTTTTTACTATCAGAGAGAAATGAATTACAAATTGTGATATTCAATAGATAATTTTAGAGTTTGTCATAGCTAAGTTTTATCACTATTGTCAAATGCAGATAAATACACAAAATTTTAATTACAGTTGTCCAATTCTAAAAAATTGACAACTCCTTTAGTTTATTTGTTCCCGTTTCACATTTAATTTCGAAAATTCTATTTAAAAAACAAAAAAATATGAATATATGTGGTCAATTGATATATAAATTTGTTTTGCTAATTAGGATTATGAAATTAGAATGGCTTGAATTTCTACATTTTTTGTCAATTTATTTCAGGATAATTTTGTAAGTGCTACAAAAGTATAATTTGTTTCTACATTTAGACTATTTATATATTATGTAATCTGCAATTGGTTTGTTTGGAATGCAATTCAAATTATAATGTCACTATGCTATTCAAATTATATTTTTAATATCAAAAGAAGCATTGAAACCCTGAAGAAATAGAATATAAGTTGCATACATAAACCTCAAAATTTAATGTTCAATATTATAAATAAGTTTGTCATCGCAGAATTTTTAAACTTTATAAATGAAAGCTTTCAAAAAGAAATAAGTCTCTTAAAATATAGAGTTTTATGAAACTTAACATCACAAAAAAAAATCTCAAACACATAATATATTTCCTAATTTTCATATGTCTAAAAATGTTTAAGTTCACAAAATAAAACCTCAAACACATAACATATCTCTTAATTTTCAAATTTGCTAAAACTTATTACAAGGCACCGTGGGAGGTCCAAAATAACATAGTTCTTCACTTATTTGGATTGATAGAGAGGTTGGAGATGAATTTAAAGAATTTTATTGCGGCAATATTTGCTAGTCCTAATGTCTCCTTGACAGTTGCTGCATTATTTTTGAAGTAAGGAGAATTATTTGTCCTATTTTTAAAAAAATTCTCTTTACATGTACATCCGTAATGACCAGATTAATATAACAAAGGTTATGTTAGATTTTTTTGTTAGGTCTGACGGATTCATATGAACGAAAAGATTCATATGTTTAATTTAAAAAAAAAATAAAAAACTTAAAAATATTTTTAAATTGTTAAAGCTAAAAATATCTGTAACATAAAAATTATAAACCTATTTATCTATTTTTAATTAATTTGCTCCAAATGTTTAACAAAAAAAAGTAAAGTAATAAACCACGGCACATAATAGCACAAAAAGGGAATGAAATGGAGGTTAACTTAAAGCAGGGGAGCCCTTTGAGGAAATGGATATATATAGATAAGGACGTTGTGCGCGTCTATAATTGGAATATGATAAAGGCACACACTAATAAAGAAAGAAAAAGGATAACGTAGTTATCAAATATTCAGATCAGAATATAGAGTAGTGTTTTCTACCTTTTAGTTTTGTTCCTATAAAATTATGCTATTGAATTGTTACTGAGGCATGTAAAAGGTTAGATAATTTTTCTTCTCAATTATAAGAGTTATTAGATATTCTAAAATATTGGTGTTGTAATAATTTTAATTATTAATTTTTTATTATAAAATATATAGATGGTTTATAATTTATATTGTTAATTTCTTTTGTTTTATATATAGATTTTTTATTTAAATAACTTAAATAAAATTTTAAAATTATTACGAAAATACATAGGATTACTTATCTCGTTTACAGTATAAACGAGATAAATTTGTACGTATCTTGTTTATAGTGTAAACGAGATAAAACAGTGCACGTGACACGTGTATATCTCGTTTATAGTGTGAGCAAGCTTATCTCATTTACACTGTAAACGATATAAGATTGGGACATGCCTATATATAAATGTAGTTTATAGCAACGTTCTGGCTTCATTTCCAACCTTTCCAGCACTTTTTCGTCTCTTCTATCCCTTTCTGACTATATTATTGAGTAAGACGAAGATGGCACGCGCATATGCATGTGATTCGGACATCAATAGGCTGAACGTGACGTGGCATTACGTCGGGGCAGCAAACTTTGCGGTTAGTTTTATTATCTTGATATTTATATTATCCCATATATGTGTAGCCATGGTTAGGTGATAAACCAAAATTTTATGGTTTATTTTGGATTGAATTGAGTGGATTTTGTCAACTTTTGTCACACTTATTCACAAAAATTGCATGTTTTTATGATTTCTTCCTAATTATGCTTCATAGTTCAAAACATGCTTCTCAGGCCCTAAAAATGCTCATCTTAATCCTCTCTTGTTACCATTCGATGTCGTGATGCATTTGTTAAGTGAGTTCAGGGTTTATAGGACAGGAATGGCTTAGAGGATGAAAAGAAAACATGCAAAAGTGGAAGGAACACAAGAAATTGAAGAATTGAGAAGCTGGTATCGACGCGTACGCGTGGCTGACGCGTGCGTATGACAAGCGGCACGTGCCTCACTAAAGGGAACACGTTGGAGGCGATTTCAGATCTCCTGTTAGCCCAGTTTCATGCCCATTTTGCAAATTAGAGGCTGGGAGTGAAGGAGGATGATGGATACATGCCATTAGTCTAGTTTTTACATAGTTTTAAATGCTAGAGAGAGAAACTCTCACTTATGTCTAGGATTTATTGTTCTTTGTTCATTTTCATTTGAATTCTTGGATTAGATCCTTTTTAATTTCAGTTTTTGTTGCTTTAATTGTAGTTTCTACTCTTTAATTTTACTTAGCACTCTTACAATTTTAGTAATTTTGAGTTTTGAATTTGGATCTTGTTGGAATTTATTTCTATTAATGAATTGAGTTTTCTTTCTTGTTCATTGTTGTTATTTGGGTTGTTATTAGCAATTATTGTTAGTGGGTAGCTTTGTTTTGAATTTATTTCTCAATTTTATAATGTCTTCTTTTAGTGCACATAAGGTATTTGGAAAATGAATCTTATGATTATGGAGTAGATTTCTACTCTTGGCTTTGGGGTTGAGTATTGAAACTCTTGAATCATCAAATCCTAATGTGGATTGGTAATTGGAAGGTGCTAGTTAGCTTGAACTTCACTAAAGCTTGTCTTTCACTAGGAGTTTACTAGGACTTGTGAACTCAAGTTAATTTTATTCACTTGACTTTCCTTCATTTGTTAGAGAATAACTAAGTGAAAGTAATAGACAATTTCCATCTTAATTGGTGATTGACAATAAGGATGGGAACTCCAATTCTCTCCCCTAGCCAAGATCTTTATATTGATTGATTGTCACTCACTTTTACTAGTTTTGATTTCCTAGTTTTCTCATCCTAATTTCATATCTCTTATTCTTATATACTTTTGGTTGTAGTTATTTTGATGCATGCTTGTTAGTTAGATAATGTTTGCTTGATGTTTCTAGTTATCTCAATTTAATTATTAGTTCTTTGTTGCTTTATATACTTATCATTTTACTTCTTCCGCAAGCAACCCAAAATTTTTAACCAATGATGTGCATCATGTTGCAAGTCATAGGGAAGACGATCCGGGATTCTACTCCCGGTTATTGATTTGATTGTTGTGACATTCTTGTAAACTTTGGCTAGAGGATAATTTGTTGGTTGAGACTATACTTTGCGACATTGAATTGGAAAAATCTTTTGGTCAATTCTTAACCGGCATTTATCCTCTAATATTAGGATACTTGCCAAAAACTAGAACACAATTTGTGTCGTTAGCAATAGGTCACTGATAGGATATAATTTTAGGAATGTAGTCATCATTTTTCTATAATTAAGTTGTTAACTACAAAATTATTAATTTAGATTTTAAATGCTTTGGTACATGTTTTCCAACTGTTGAAGTTAGTTTATTGGTTAGACGTTTTTTTAATTTATTAATTTAGTTATTAACTATCCAAGTTTAATAATTAGATTACTAAGTTAAAATTGGATAATTAGATTATTAATTATTTTACTGAATGTTTTTATTTTAAGTAACGTCTTGAGGAAATGTCTATTAATTAAGTAAGTATATATTAACGTAAAAAGTTTTATCGACATAACTTCAGTTAGTATACATGTGTAATTTTCTGTTAAACAAATGTATACAATAGTTAAGTCAGTTCGATATGTCGATGGACCTATACGAATTTTAAATAATTGTGATTATTTATTTTTTGTCAGAGGCCTCGCTTACTTCTGCCTCGACGAGTGAGTCACACACTTCCACCACTTGACACTATCATCCCGTATCTGAGGGAGGCTGGGTTCGGCGACACGATGCCTCTCAGAGACTTCGTCTTTGACAACTCCCTAATCACGGTATTCGTGGAGCGATGACATTCGAAGACCCACACATTTCACCTGTTATGGGGTGAGGCCATTATCACCCTGCAGAACGTGGCGTACCACCTTGAACTACGCGCGCATGGGGAGCCAATGGGGGTGCTTTCATGATTTCTACAGGTGGTACGGCATGGAGACATGGAAGTTGGTGGAGTGACTGCTCGATGCAAGCCTCCGGTGGTTGTGCAGCAAAGGGCACAGAGGAAGGAATCATTCTCGCTGAAGCTGACATGGCTGCGCAACCGTGTCCGCCATATGCCTCAAACGGATGATCCAGAGATACTCCGACAGTATGCGAGGTGTTACATCTTGTTACTGATCGAGGGTTACCTGATGACGGACAAGTCGAACAACCTAGTCTATCTCTGGTGGCTGCCACTGCTTGCAGACTTTGAGAGGTGATGTAGGTCGTTTTGGGACTCGGTGATGCTTGCATGGACCTACCATTCGCTATGCTCTGCAGCACACCGAGGCACAACAGACATCGCCAGCGTTGTTGATGTCTTGGATATCCCTGAGATTTCCACAGCGGTGTCCACCTAACTGACAGGTTTTAATGTATCCTATGGCAGCAGGGTAACTATTGTTTATGTCTTACTTATGTTTTGAATTTGTTACTCATTATGACATTCCGTAAACTAAACTCCTATTATTCTTGTAACCGAAAACACGTTGATTGGGTTGACGCATCAGAGCAAGGACCAACACAAGAAGAGGGTCCTCCGATGGTGTCTATCGCTAGATGAGTCATGGATGGATAAGATTAGCACTAAAATTTTATTCCCTGGTAGTTCTTTTTTATTCATGTTATTCTTCGATTTGAAATTGTTTATAGCTAACCAAATAAATTAAATATAGTAAATGCATTGAAACTTAATTACAAAATTTAGTCTTTCAGATGTGGTAACTTTTTGAGTACATCAACATTAAATAATTGTAATAATAAACAAATCTACCTCCATAACTTGTTTAATAATAAGTTAATGAATAAATTAATCAGTTCGTCGATTTGAATTGATTGTTATAAATATGTTTATCTATATATATTCAAAATTATCCACTAACTAAATTAGTTATTACATATTGATTTATATTTACATATATTGATTCACGTATTTTTTAATTATATATTTATAATGAACCAATAATTACATATTGAGGTATCAAATATTTATTTATCCTTTAATTTAGATTCTATCACTGATCATTATTTTACAACTGTCGTTTCAGTTTGTCTAAATGCCGTACGATGACCCTATTCTGCAGGTTATGTGCCCCCCATGGTTTATCGACAAGGCAGAGCGGGAGACATGGATGTCTATTATCCCCCCATCTGCTTTAACATCGTCGAGTTTCACCCGGTTGACCGAGTGAAGCGCCAGTTCAATGGGGAGCAGCCGGTGCCAGGGGGCCTAGTAAATGTCAACAGGTTCTTGACATTCACAAGACGAGGCAAGGATGTCTGGTGGCTTGACAGACTTATCGACTGGTATGACGGCTGGAAGGCACGATTTTCAGGGGGCCACAGGATCTCCATTCAGCCATGCTTCGACAACAGGCCGACCCAGGAGTATTAGGATTGGTACTGGGGCGCTTGTCGGCTTAGGCACCTATCAGGCCAGGACGTACTCGATGATCCCAAACTATTCAATTTACCTGCTGACATCCAGCCTACTGCCAGCTAGCCGAGGGACGTTTTTTGCCTTCTTCAAAATGTCCCTGATTGGCATCGACATGCCAGGAAGGTTCGAGAGGACACTCGACGGCTTGCTAAGAGGGAGAGGGGTGCCATAGAGCATGGAGTAGGCACAGGGGCTAGGAGGGAGAGGGTCAGGCCTCGCTGAGAGCAGTTGGATGTGGAGTCTGAGGAGGAGGCCGAGTTCGACAGACGTAAGGAGAACGAGGACATCCCACTAGGCGGCAATGATTCACCCCTACCACTACCATCGCCTCCACCTCCCTCACCGCGTGATCATCTAGTTTAGGAGCACAACAACATCAGGCCATCTGGGACACCTCACCCCCAGTTGACATGATGCCGGGCTGTGCAGCAGCTATCATGGGGAGCAGATGGTTGAGGACATTGGGTTCGGGGATGCATTTAAGCTTCATACCATTGACCAGGCTTCGATGCGACACCTCATAGATCAATTTCGGACTGGCAGAGAGCAGAGCATTGGACAGTTTTATCACTCCTCTGCTCCCACGTATACTTCAGCCTAGATGCCACAGATAGGCGTTGGCTCGTCATACGGGGCAGGGGTGCGACTGGGTGCCCAATATGCGACGCCTCCATTAGTGGACTACGGTTTGTTGCTCACATCATCCCATCTCAGCTGACACCACCGTTTGCACTACTACCTCAGCCTTAGCCTCAAATGCACCAGTATGCTCCCATTCTTTACTCTGGAGGTTATTATATCCCACCTCTACTACTCCCTCCATAGTAACCACAAGATCCTTCTACGCATGGTAACCTCATGCAGACCCTTGACCTAACCGGCCTCAACGCCAGGCACAACTTCCACTATGTGACACCGTGCATCGGCTCTATTATCAGGATTCTTACCACTGATGATGTATTATTATTTATTATGTAGGGTATCATGTTATGAACTTTATGTACTCGACGTTTAATAATGTATGCAAATGCAATAATCTTTTGTTTGAATATTTTGTAAATATTTTAATAGTAGTTAATTATATTTCTACATAAAAATGAGAGTAAAAGATTTATGATCTAAATTATATTATTAGAAAATTTAATTTATAATTTTTTATTGCAATATTTTACATGTGTGCGTTTTACACTTCATTTTAGAGAAAGTGTAGTTCAATTTGTGCCCAAATAAAAATTGAAACAAAAGTTCTTAATTAGATTTCACCTTCCTTTTATTTCCTATGCTAATCATCCAAATTTTTTCTTAACCAACATTATACTTGTCAAATTCACATGCCGAATCTAAACAACTTTTTTCCACCCCTTAACAAATTCATCGTATCCTTTTGTTTCTATTACTTTTGTTTAGATAAGAACGGCCATTGTACTGTATATTTCACTCGACTGAATGTGTGGCTTTCAAATCATTTGTTAATGACCAGGAATAAGGCTAAAAGGGATTGTGGATAAGGAAAAATTAAAAGTAATTATTTAAATAAAGATGGCAAAAATATATATCTTTTTATAAAATTTTTTTATTTAAAAATGTGACTTAATTATTTAGCTATATTTTAAATAAAGATAATATTTATATAAATATCAAAATTTAATTATATAATTTATTATCCAAAAATAAAAAATATTTTTAGATAAAGACAATTATAAAATTTATTATAATATCCACCAAAATTAAAATGGGACAGAATTAAGTTCATAATAAGAATGGCCTGTGAAACACACATTTTAGATAAGGAAGTTAAAAATATTTAATGGAACGCATATTACTTGAGATATTTTGGAAAAAATTTATAAAATAAGAAAATAATAAATATTTAATCACTATTAAATAAAGATAATAGAATTCATACATCATAAAAGTTATAAATTCAATGATAATTTATTTTTTATTTTATCATTTTATCGATTATCTCATTTTAAAAGAACTAAATTCTTGAAGTTTGGATTTTGAATACCGGATAAGTTTCATATATATGGGACCAATTGAACAAACAATAGTTGCAAATTGGATTCCAAGCACACACAAGATAACTACCAAATAAATGAAATATAAATTATCTAATTAATAAAAGGAGAATGCTAGGGGATAACGATTTTATTAAACAATATGAACAACCACCAATCAAATAAAAACACACTACACCTCCAAATTAACCTTCTAAATTTTAATATTAAAATAACCATCCGTACACTAGTAAAATGAATATCCGATATATCTATTGTTTACATTATTTAATATTTTCATTGTTCACCTATACTTTTCCTTAATAAAAAATATCTTCCTAAAGAGAATGATATAGTCATGATTGATATTGTGTTGATTAGTGATGAGTATTAAGGGGGACCCTGCATTGTCATCACAAAGCAAAAGGGTGACATAATCGAATGGAAAGATATGGCAAAACTAACATTAATGGTCCACATTTGAGGGCTATGGTGAGCCTCTCAGGCACTAACGGTAACACACTCACAACTCACTACTGAGGGTTGCTGTATCTTTCACTTCCCTCCCACGTGCAGTGTCCCAGAAAATTCTTGTAGGCAGTGGTTGAATTGTATCATTTGTATGGAGGAGCTTTCTTCAATAACGGTGAGAGTGTTAATAAAACTTATAGCACTCTCCCTAACGTAACACTAGGAATAAGTCCCGATATCATTGGTGCAAAGAATATTATCTGAACTTATGTAATATAAGAGTCTTTATTATATTTGTTTATTTATTTTCAGTTTAGTGACTTCTCTATATAGGAAAATTGATCTGAAAATTTTATCTTTCTAAAGGGATTACGTGAATATACTTATATATAAATTGGACATACACTACAAAAAAAATACCCATTCAGCCATACTTTTTTTAAGTTACATTTGAAAAGTGTAACCTATTCTATGAATAGGCTATGCTTTTTTCCGTGTGCCTTTTTATAAGAGAAAAGGATACACAATTGTGGCATCATTTAAAAAGTGTAGCCTTAGGTATTATAGAAATCACTTATAAAGTGTAGCCGTAGGTTGATATCTATAGGTTCACTTTTCGTATCAAAAGAGACGCTTTTAGAGGGTAGCCTATTTGTTAAGTTTTGGGTGCATTTTAAAAGTGATGCCTAATGTATCTAGTGCAAAAAAAAATTAACACAACTCACAAACACTTAGTAATTTTTTGTTTTCTTTTCACCAGATCACATACTACACTCTAGGGTCTGCACACAGCCCTCTTCTCTTAGCACCACAAGACGCAGCGCACCCTCGGTCCCCCTCACGGCTCACGAACGGTGTCACCACCTTTCCTCTCTCAGCCCTCTCTCTGCCGCGCCTCTCACCATCTGCCATCACCCTTTCCCTCTCAACCCTCTATTTGTCTCTCACCAGCCACCGTCATGGCTTCCGTCACCACTCACCAGCCTCAGAGTCACGACGGTGCTGCGCTGCTTCTCGCCTCTCGGTGATGACGAGTTGACGACCCTCAGCGACAACGAATGCGAAGTGCGACGGTGCTTCTCTGACCCTCAATGATGACGACTAGTTTTCCTGTCTCGGTCACGACGGTGTTGTCTCCAGTCGTCCTCTTCTTCTCTGCTGCTAGTATTCTTCTTCTTCTTTTCTTTGACCTCTGCTCAAGCTCAGGTAAATAATTATTGTTCTGATTAGGGATTTTGATGATTGGAACTTCTGATTAGGGGTTTTGATTATTGTTCTGATTAGGGGAGGTTCTGCGATTATTTATTTTTTAATTAAGAAGCATCATGTTCTATTTTTAATTTCTTTTTGGTTTTGATGTTTCCCAAGTATTTTCAGGTTTTCAGGTACTGTGGCTACTGGGTTAAGGGGTTGTTGGTTTATGGACTACTCTGGCCGAGGATCATGATGTGGAACAGGCCAAGGATTTGCTTCGGTGCTTCAACGTGTGTTATATGATTGACATTGGATTACTCGATTTTCTCTGACTTGAAATTCTCTTGTTGATATTTTCGTGATCTTTGTTTCAGGAAAGTGCCATGAATGGCAGGCACAAGGTTGAGAAAAAAGGTTTAATATGTTACTCCTCTTGATTTTGAAGTTCTTTGATCCTAGTTTCTTCAACTTTTTGTAAATTAAGCATTCATTTCCTACTTCCATCATGTTAAGCTGTGTTTGATTATTTTGTGCTCATCATGTTAAGTTGTGTTTGATTGTTTTACAGTGTTACTTGATGTATATATCTCCTCACTGTTATAAATTCCATCATTGATAATATTTTAAGTTCTTGCTTTCTTATCATCTTGCACTTTGTTCAAGAGTTGCTGCAGTTGGGAGCTCCTGAGATTGTTCCAGACTATCCAATTCTTTCTGTTGACGACCTAGCAGATCAAATAGCCGAGGTTCTCAACTTTTTTGGGTGAGTAAGTTCAAGCATAATCTGTAATTGATTTCCATTTAATGACATATAGAAAATTAGTTTACACCAATTTTCATTAGGCTTTGAATATTGGCAGTTGTTCGTTTTGAGAAGGCAATCTCACCCCAACATTCTTTTTGTCTGTAGTCTTAGTGCAGTAATGTGCATGGGAGTAGCTGCCGGGGCTTACATTCTTACCTTATTTGCTGTAAGTTATTATGCTGGTGCTATGCAGCCTCTCCCCTTTTTAAATTACGTTAGAGTTTCAATGATGGATCGTTCAATTTTTCTAATGTTTTTATGTTTACAATAGATGAAGTATAGACAATGTATACTTGGTTTGATACTTGTTTCACCTCTATGCAAAGAACCATCTTGGACTGAGTGGTTGTACAACAAGGTTCTTTTTCTATACCTAAAACACTATGTTGTCTTGTAAAAATAAATGTTACTTCTTTCTTATGATTTTGGTAACATATGCAGGTCATGTCAAATTTACTCTATTTTTGTGGCATGTGCAGGGTGGCAAAGGAAATGTTGCTAAAGCGGTACTATAGCAAGGTATACTTTGTGCATCCAAATTCCCTCTTTCTACTTCCATTTAGTGAGGCTGAGTTATTTGCTTTTATTTATGGTGATAAGACATTCGAGGTGGTGCTCAATTCCCAGAGTCAGATATAGTTAAAGCTTGCCGAAGGGTTAGTGAATATTTTTTGTTGTTGTACAACAACTCTATTATTTCTGTTTTATTAGTGCTTCTGATCACTCTTGCTGGTTTCATTAGTGAATTTAGTTTATTATGCATATTATTTTTTATTATAAGCCATAAGGCATATTATTAGTGCTTCTGGTCACTCGTGCTTATGATCACTTTTGATTCCAAATTGATGATTCCATTGTTGATTTTATCAGAGGAAACATGAATTCAGAGGAAGCTGCACAAATTCCCAGAAGAACTAGTAGGCTTCATCTTCTGCACAAAATTCTGCTTCATCTTTAGTTAAGTTTTGTTTTCTTTCTATTTTTTTTTGGTCTTTAGTTTCATCCTATATTATTATTAGTTAACTGGTTTCAATTTCGTTCCTTGGGTTTGAGTTTCTTCTCCAAAATCCCTGGTTCAATCATGGATAAGAGCATGTTAGCTGGTTTTGAATCACTTCTAGAAGCTGATCAGCAAAGAATGGCATCCATGATGGAATAGGTTCAAATTTGTGACAGGTACCTCCTCTTCACTCTATCTGTTAACTAATTCCATGTGTTTTGATTTGTGCTTCATGTTCCTAAAATTCTAAGTTAGGTCAGCACAAATAGTTTCAATTGGGACAAGGTTTGAAGGTTTATGCTTATATCTTGAGTGCTATCCATTTCTATAAACACAGCCTGCAGATTCCCATAGATTTCTGATTTGCTGTCTTTTTGCTTATATCTTGAGTGCTATCCATCTCTATAAAAATAGCCTGCAGATTCCCATAGATTTCTGATTTGCTGTCTTTTTGCTTATATCTTGAGTGCTATCCATCTCTAATGTATGTTGTTATTACTTGAGTTTTCTTTTTTAATTATAGTTAACTTGTTATTACTGTGATTCTATTCTATTGGTTGATTCTATTAGTTGATTCATGTTCTTGTTATTTTTCTTTTTCCATATTTTTAACTATGATTTTCTATTTAGGTTGTTACTATGATTTCTATACTGCGTGATTTTTCTGTTGCCATCATCTTCTAACTGCTTCTCACTACTCACCCAGCACCACCAGCATCTGCTATCTTTGCTGCCACTCCTCTGTTTCTTTTAATCTTGAAGTTTACTGTCTTTGCTAACTAAATTTTCTATTTCCCTTTTGTTGTGCCGAATTGTTGCAACAGGTTGATAGCACCGTTAAGCATAAACAAAACTTTGATAGATTTCTGATTAGTCAGAAACCCTTTCCAACGTTAATACGAGGTTCAACCTTTTTTTTAAAGCTTCATGGCTATGCTATAGTATTGCTATATTCCTTTACGTAATATCTAAAATTTCGCTTTCTTTATATGATCTTTAAAATCAAATAGTGCTAAAAAACATGATCACTATTACTCACTTGCGGAAGATTTTCTCGAGATTACACCTCGGAAGACAATTGGAGAATTGAAGGAATGTAAAGAGGTTAGTCATTTTTTATTATTTTTCACTTTCTTTTTATGTTCATCATTCAAGTCCAAATTAAAATACTAATGCCCTTTTTATTGTTACTTTTCTTTTAGGATGGTGATTATGCTGTGTATGGTACAATTATGGGAGTGATTGGTGGATCTGATTGGTTTGTTGCTCAATGTAAATGTGGCACTGAAGTTGTTCTAAAGCATGGGTCATACTATTGTGAAAAGTCTTCAAAGCATGTTGATTTGTTTTCCTTGAAGTTATAGTGTTGGTATGAGGTTTATTTATGTTGATTATTTCATTTGTATATATTATAAAAACAGGTATAGAATTAAGGTGAAAGTTATTGATTCCTCAGGGAGTGCAACCTTTGTCATATTTGAAAAGCTTGGATGCCTTTTGCTATATAAGTCCTGCACTGAGATTTTTATTATTTAAAGAAATTATTTAGTATAATTATGTATTTATTTTTATTTTATAATATTCAACTTATTTAAATAAAAATACAAAATTATTATACATGTAATCATATTATTAATTATTATGTTGTATTAATAATTATTAGAAAATTATATATATATATATATATATATATATATAAACAAAAAAAAAACGAGATCTAAAGCTACACTTATATATAGTAGCTATAGTATAGAGGAAAAAAAAAGAGACTTAAGGCTATACTTATATACAATAGTTATAGTATACCAAAAAAAGAGGGACCTAAGGCTACGCTTATAAAAAGTAGCCATGGTATACAATGGGGCTACGCTTTACAAGTGATACAGTAGCGTTAAAAAGCGTAGCCTATTTTGGAAGAATGAAAGCTGAAAAGCGTAGCCTTTGGTCCTGAACAGCATCACTTGAAAAGCGTAGCCTATTCCCAAACGCCAAAAGCGTAGCCCTTGGTGCAGAAAAGCGTAGCCTTTGAGAATAGGCAACGTCTGAATAGGAATCACCCCAAAAAGCGTAGCCGTAGCCCAAAAAGCGTAGCCGTAGCCTAAGGCATCATTTTTTTCACTTTTAGCTACACTTAAAGTGTACCTGAATAGGTGTTTTTCTTGTAGTGATATACTTATATATACATTTTTATATCACTTTTAATGCACTAGATTCCTTTATAAAAGCAATATGAATATATATACAACACTTTATTTACTTATGTCTTCTAGAATCACATTTTCGAAGAAACTCTTTCTAACTACTTACGAATAAAAAACTACACATCTTTAGATTTTTTTACTTCAATTATCAAAATTTATCTAATAGTTTTCTACCCAACAAAACTACCCCCCTGCTCTCTTTAATTTCCTTCACATGATCATAGTCTAGTCTAGGAGTCTTTGTAAGATCCAACGTCACCCCAACTTCCATCACCTCAAATACCAAATAGACACAAGCAAAACATACAATGTAAATACGGAGACAAATTATAATAAATATATCATTTAGAACATAAAACATAATTCACAATTCACAACAATACAATCACACACAAACAATTCAACCATACAAATAATAAATGTCTATCTTATTCGCCATAAACTCATATGTCAATTATATCGTAGAACCATAATAATACTCAGTAGCTGATCCCAAATACAATTTTTCTGTCTACATTCCAATGAAAAACACATCAAGATTACCATGAAGCCTAGCTCAGAGGGAGAGGGCAATATTGCTCATTTCCCTAACAAAACATAAGGACAGTCCAGATAGTTTGTCTTAGAGGAAGAGTACGTTCTCTATCACCTTCTCACGGAGGCTAGCAAACGGAAAAGAGTACCCAACCATGCCTTGTGATTAAAAAGAATTCATCGGGCATACATTGAAAGAACCTAGCAGCGGAAACAACAGAAATATCTAACACAAGAACAATATGGAAACACTCATAATACAATATGGCAGTGATGACCGGATAATTTATACGCTTTTGGCATTTTTTTGGTAGTTTTTAATAGGATCTAGCTACTTTTTAGTATATTTTTATTAGTTTTTAAGCAAAATTCATATTTTTGGACTTTACTATGAGTTTGTGTGTTTTTCTGTGATTTCAGGTATTTTTTGGCTAAAATTGAGGGACCTGAGCAAAAATCTGATTCAGAGGCTGAAAAAGGACTGCTGGTACTGTTGGATTCTGACCTCCCTACACTCGAAATGGATTTTTTTGGAGCTATAGAAACCCAAATGGCGCACTTTCAATTGAATTGGAAAGTAGACATCCTGGGATTTCCAGCAATATATAATAGTCTATACTTTGCTCGATTTTTGATGACACAAACTGGCGTTCAAACGCCAACTTCCTGCCCTATTCTGGCGTTAAACGCCAGAAACAGGATACAAGCTGTAGTTAAATGCCCAAACTGGCATAAAAGCTGGCGTTTAACTCCAAGAAAAGTCTCTACATGTGAAAGCTTCAATGCTCAGCCAAAGCACACACCAAGTGGGCCCGAAAGTGGATTTTTGCATCATTTACTTATTTCTGTAACCCTAGTAACTAGTTTAGTATAAATAGAAATTTTTACTATTGTACTCACATCTTTGGATCATCTTTTGATTTTTGGATCACTTTGGGAGGCTGGCCATTCGACCATGCCTGGACCTTCATCACTTATGTATTTTCAACGGTGGAGTTTCTATACACCATAGATTAAGGTGTGGAGCTCTGCTGTTCCTCGAGTATTAATGCAAAGTACTATTGTTCTTCTATTCAATTCATGCTTATTCTTATTCTAAGATATTCATTTGCACACAAGAACATGATGAATGTGATGATTATGTGACGCTCATCACCATTCTCACTTATGAACGCATGATTGACAACCACTTCCGTTCTACATGAAAACAAGCTTGAATGTATATCTCTTGGGTTTCTAATCAACGATTCACATCGACTCCCTTCTGACAATGGGGCATCTGAATCCGAGATTAGAGTCTTCGTGGTATAAGCTAGGATCAATTGGCATCATTCTTGAGATCCGAAAAGTCTAAACCTTGTCTATGGTATTCTGAGTAGGATCTGGGATGGGATGACTGTGACGAGCTTCAAACTCGCAACTGTAGGGCGTGGTGACAGACGCAAAAGGATAGTAAATCCTATTCCTACACAATCGAGAACCAACAGCTGATTAGCCATATGATATCTGTGCATGGTATTTTTCATCCAAGACGAGCAATCCGACAGTTGATTAGCCGTACAGAAACCGTAGAAGACCATTTTCACTGAGAGGACGGGAAGTAGTGACAAACCCCATTTGTAGGGTTTATCTTGTATTGATTTTAGGGGATTTTATCACCTTTTACCCACATCTATTCAATGAAATAGCATGATTTTATAACTTCTCCTTTAATTGTGCTTAAGAGTGAAAACATGCTTTTTAGGTCTTAAAATGAATAAATTTAATTCACCTTGATTCCATTAGATGCCTTGATATGTTTGTTAAGTGATTTAAGGTTTAGGAGGCAAAGATTGGATCAAGGGAATGAAGAAAGAAGCATGAAAAGTTGGAGAACTCATGAAGAAATGAAAGAACCGGAAAGCTGTCAAGCCGACCTCTTCGCACTTAAACGACCATAACTTGAGCTACAGAGGTCCAAATGATGCGGTTCCAGTTGGGTTGGAAAGCTAACATCCGGGGCTTCGAAACGATATAAGATTTGCCATAGTTGCTACAAGTATGGTGGCGCGCACGCGCAAAGTACGCGCACGCGCCGTTGCTGCCACCTAGTTCACTTAAAGCAACATGTGGCCAGCGATTTTAGAAGCCTTGTGGGCCCAATCCAACTCATTTCTGATGCTATTTAAGCCAAGGATTGAAGGGGAATCAACATACTTTTCACACTTTAGAAGTTAGTTACCATTAGTCATAGTTTAGTAGTTAGAATTAGTTTCTAGAGAGAGAAGCTCTCACTTCTCTCTAGAATTAGGATTAGGATTAGGATTAGTTCTTAGATCTAGGTTTTAATCTTTGCTTTCTTCTACTTCTACCTTTTAATTTCTTGTTGTTACATTCATTCTTCTTCCATTCTTTTATTGTAATTTCCTTTATGATTGTTCTTATACTTTGTGGCTTTGGTTGAGTAATTAGTGACTCTTGAGTTATCTAATTCCTTTGTTGATTGATAATTAAAAGTTGCTAATTGATTTGAATATCTCTAAAGCTAGTCTTTCCTTTAGGAGTTGATTAGGACTTGAGGAATCAAATCAATTCATCCACTTGACTTTCCTTTCTTTAGTAAGGGTTAACTAAGTGGTAGCAATGAACAATTCTCATCACAATTGAGAAGGATAACTAGGATAGAACTTC
>NC_029775.3:76211189-76262755 GCF_000817695.3 Arachis duranensis
GAGGTCCAATACTTCGGTTTATAAATTTTAGGGGTTTGTACTAGTGACAAACAACTTTTTGTATGAAAGGATTTTTGTTTGGTTTAGAAACTATACTTTACAACGAGATTTCATTAGTGAAATTCTAAACCGTCAAAAATTCAATCGTCAAGTAGCCATTGACAATGGTGACACCCAACATACAACTTGCCATGGAAAGGAGTATGAAGGATTGGATGAAGTTAGTAGGGAAGTAGAGATTCAGATGGGATAAAGCATCTCCATACGCTTATCTGAAATTTCCACCACTGAATTGCATAAGTATCTCGATCTTTATTTTATGTTTTATTTATCTTTTAATTATTAAAACTCCATAACCATTTGAATCCGCCTGACTGAGATTTACAAGGTGACCATAGCTCGCTTCAAGCCGACAATCTCTGTGGGATCGACCCTTACTCACGTAAGGTTTATTACTTGGACAACCCAGTGCACTTGCTAGTTAGTTGTGCGAAATTGTGAAAAAGAGTGATATTACAATTGTGTGTACCAAGTTGTTGGCGCCATTGAGATCACAATCTCGTGCACCAAGTTTTTGGCGCCGTTGCCGGGGATTGATCGAGTTTGGACAACTGACGGTTCATCTTGTTGCTCAGATTAGGTAATTTTCTTCTTGTGTTAACCTTTGTTTTATTTTCAAAAATTTTTCAAAAATCTTTCAAAATTTTTTTCTTCTTTTTCGTTTTTCCAAAATAATTTTCGAATAATCCAAAAAAATTAATAAAATCATAAAAGCAAAAATAATTTTGTGTTTCTTGTTTGAGTCTAGTGTCAAATTTTAAGTTTGGTGTCAATTACATGTTTTTATTTTTCTTGCATTTTTCGAAAACTCATGCATATGTTCTTCTTGATCTTCAAGTTGTTCTTGATGATTGTCTTTGTTTAATCTTATGATTTTCTTGTTTTGTGTCTTTTATTGTTTTTCATATGCATTTTTGAATTCATAGTGTCTTAACATGAAAAGTCTCTAAGTTTGGTGTCTTGCATGTTTTTCTTTTCTTGAAAAATTTTTCAAAAATAAGTTCTTGATGTTCATCATGATCTTCAAAGTTTTCTTGGTGTTCATCTTGACAATCATAGTGTTCTTGCATGCATTATTTGTTTTAATCCAAAATTTTTATGTGTAGAGTCATTTTGTGGTTTTTCTCTTTCCTCATTAAATTCAAAAAAATAAAAAATATCTTTTCCATATTTCACTCATAAATTTGAAATTTTTGGGTTAACTTGGTCAAAATTTTTTAAAATAAGTTGTTTCCTGTTAGTCAAGCCAAGATTTCAATTTCAAAAATTTATCTTTTCAAAATCTTTTTCAAAATCAAATCTTTTTTATTTTTTTCCTTTGTTTTTCGAAAATTTTCAAAAATCTTTTTCCTATTTTTACCTCATATTTTTCGAAATTAATACTAACAATTAATGTTTTGATTCAAAAATTTCAAGTTTGTTACTTTCTTGTTAAGAAAGATTCAAACTTTAAATTTTAGGATCATATCTTTTGATTTCTTGTGAGTCAAGTCATTAATTCTGATTTTAAAAATTAAATCCTTTTCAAAATAAATTTCAATCATATCTTTTCAATAATATCTTTTTCAAATCATATCTTTTTCAAACTTTAATTTCAAAATATATTTTTCTAACTTCTTATCTTTTCAAAATTATTTTCAAAATCTTTTTCAAAACTACCTAACTAATTTTCTCTCTCAAATTTTTGAAAACTCCTCATCCTTTTTCAAAATTCTTTTAATTAACTAATTGTTTCAAATTTTAATTTTAATTTTATTTCTTCTCTTAATTTTTGAATTCTAACTAAATTTTAAAATAAAAACAAAAATATTTTCCTTTTCCTTTTAATTATTTTCGAAAACTCTCTCTCTCTCATCTTCTTCTATTTATTTATTTAATCACTAACACTCTTCTCTTCTTCTTATAATTCGAATCCTCTCTCCCTCTCTATGTTCGAATTCTTCATCTCTTTTCTCTACATCATTCTTCTATTCTTTTCTTCTTCTACTCACATAAAAGAATCTCTATACTGTGACATAGAGGATTCCTCTTCCTTTTCTGTCATCTTCTTTTTCATATGAGCAGGAGCAAGGACAAGGACATTCTTGTTGAAACAGATCCTGAACCTGAAAGGACTCTGAAGAAGAAGCTAAGAGAAGCTAAAGCACAACAATCCAAAGAAAACCTTATAGAGAATCTCGAAAAAGAAGTAATGGCCGAATCCAACAACAATAATAATGCAAGGAAGGTGCTTGGTGATTTTACTACACCAACTTCCAACTTCCATTGAAGAAGCATCTCAATCCCTGCCATTGGAGCAAACAATTTTGAGCTAAAGCCTCAATTAGTTTCTCTGATGCAACAGAATTGCAAGTTTTATGGACTTCCATCAGAAGATCCTTTTCAGTTCTTAACTGAATTCTTGCAAATCTATGATACTGTTAAGACCAATGGAGTTGATCCTAAGGTCTATAAGCTTATGCTTTTCCCTTTTGCTGTAAGAGACAAAGCTAGAACATGGACTCTCAACCTAGAGATAGCCTGAACTCTTGGGATAAGCTGATCATGGCTTTCTTAGCCAAATTCTTTCCTCCTCAAAAGCTGAGCAAGCTTAGAGTGGATGTTCAAACCTTCAGGCAGAAAGAAGGTGAATCCCTCTATGAAGCTTGGGAAAGATACAAGCAATTGACAAAAAGTATCCTTCTGACATGCTCTCAGAATGGACCATCCTGGATATATTCTATGATGGTCTGTTTGAATTGTCTAAGATGTCATTGGACCATTCTGCAGGTGAATCTATTCACCTGAAGAAAATGCCTGCAGAAGCTCAGGAACTCATTGAAATGGTTGCAAATAACCAGTTCATGCACACCTCTAAAAGGAATCCTGTGAATAATGTGACGCCTCAGAGGAAGGGAGTTCTTGAAATTGATGCTCTGAATGCCATATTGGCTCAAAACAAAATGTTGAATCAGCAAGTCAATATAATTCCTCAGAGTCTGAATGGTTTGCAAAATGCATCCAACAGTACTAAAGAAGCATCTTCTGAAGAAGAAGCTTATGATCCTGAGAACCCTGCAATGGCAGAGGTGAATTACATGGATGAAGCCTATGGAAACACCTATAATCTCTCATGGAGAAATCATCCAAATTTCTCATGGAAGGATCAACAAAAGCCTCAACAAGGCTTTAACAATAATAATGGTGGAAGAAACAGGTTTAGCAATGGCAAGCCTTTTCCATCATCCTCTCAGCAACAGACAGAGAATTCTGAGCAGAACCCATCTAGCTTAGCAAATATAGTCTCTGATCTATCTAAGGCCACTCTCAGTTTCATGAATGAAACAAGGTCCTCCATAAAAAACTTGGAGGCACAAGTGGGTCAGCTGAGTAAGAGGGTTACTAAAACTCCTCCTAGCACTCTCCCAAGCAATACAGAAGAGAATCCCAAAAGAGAGTGCAAGGCCATAACTGTGATCAACATGGCCGAACCTGAAAAGAGTGAAAAGGCAGTGATTCCCAGTGAGGAAGACCTCAGGGAACGTTCACTGGCCATTAAGGAGTACCCCAATGAGGAACCAAAAGAATATGAGGCTCATACAGAGACCATAGAGATTCCACTGAACTTCCTTTTACCATTCATGAGCTCTGATGACTATTCATCTTCTAAAAAAGATGAAGACATTGCTAAAGGGCAAGTTGTCCAGTATTTAGGAGCAATCATGAAGCTAAATGCCAAGCTATTTGGTAATGAGACTTGGGAGGATGAACCTCCCTTGCTCATTAATGAATTGAATACCTAGGTTCAGCACACTTTACCTCAAAAGAAACAGGATCCTGGTAAATTCTTAATACCCTGTACCATAGGCACCATGACCTTTGAGAAGGCTCTGTGTGACCTAGGGTTAGGTATTAACCTCATGCTACTCTATGTAATGGAGAAACTAGGAATCTTTTAGGTACAAGCTGCAAGAATCTCACTACAGATTATAGACAAATCAATGAAATAGGCTTATGGACTAGTAAAGGACGTGCTAGTAAAGGTTGAAAGCCTTTACATCCCTGCTGATTTCATAGTCCTAGACACTAGGAAGGATGAGGATAAATCCATTATCCTTGGCAAACCTTTCCTAGCCACAGCAAAAGCTGTGATTGATGTTGACAGAGGAGAGTTGGTCCTTCAATTGAATGAGGACTACCTTGTATTCAAGACTCAAGGTTCTCCTTCTGTACACATGGAAAAGAAGCATGAAAAACTTCTCTCAATACAGAGTCAAACAAAGCCCCTACATTTAAACTCTAAGTTTGGTGTTGGGAGGCCACAACCAAACTCTAAGTTTGGTGTCGGGAGGCCACAACCAAACTCTAAGTTTGGTGTTGGAAAGCAACAACCAAACTTTAAGTTTGGTGTTGAGAGGCCCCAACCATGCTCTGATTATTTGTGAGGCTCCATGAGAGCCCACTGTCAAGCTATTGACATTAAAGAAGTGCTTATTGGGAGGCAACCCAATTTTTATCTATCTATGTTAAATTTCCATTATTGTTTTATGTTTTCTTTAGGTTGATGATCATGTGGAGTCACAAAAACAACTGTAACAATCAAAACAAATTCAAAAACAGCATTAAAAATAGCACACCTTGGAGGAAGAGCTTACTGGCATTTAAACGCCAGTAAGAGTAGCAAAATGGGCGTTAAACGCCCAGTCTGGCCCCATTCTGGGCGTTTAACGCCAGAAATGGGCACCAGACTGCGTTTAACGCCAGAACAGAGCACCAAGTTAGCGTTAAACGCCAGAAATAAGCAACAGCTTGGCGTTAAACACCGAAAAGGTATAAAAGCTGGTGTTTAACGCCGGAAACAGGCAGCAGTCTGGCGTTAAACGCCAGAATTTCACTCTAAAGGCATTTTTGCACGCCTAAATGGAACAGGGATGAGAAGTCCTTGACCCCTCAGGATCTGTGGACCCCACAGGATTCCTACCAACCTCAACTCATTCTCTCTCTCTCTCTCTCTCTCTCACAAATCTCTATAACACTCCACCCAAAGCACCACTCACCTATCAAATCATATCCTCTTCCCTATATTCTCTTCACCAATCACCTCCATCCCTCTTCCCCAAAAACCTTACCTACCTCACTTTTCAAATTCAAAACACTTTTTCCGTCCCAACCCAACCCCAAACACACGAACCTACTGATGACAAGTCATCATATACCTATTTTTCTATGCTTTTTCATACATCTCCCTCCATCTCCTTCTTTTATTCTTCTTCCCCTTCTTTCTTTCTTCTTTTGCTCGAGGACGAGCAAACCTTTTAAGTTTGGTATGGTAAATGCATTGCTTTTTGTTTTTGCATAACCATTTATGGCACCTAAGGCCAAAGAAACCTCTAGAAAGAGGAAAGGGAAGGCAAAATCTTTCACTTTTGAGTCATGAGAGATGGAGAGATTCATCTCAAAGGTCCATCAAGACCACTTCTATGAAGTTGTGGCCAAGAAGAAGGTGACCCCTGAGGTCCCTTTCATGCTCAAAAGGAATGAGTATCCGAAGATCCGACATAAGATTCGAAAAAGAGGTTGGGAAGTTCTCACCAACCCCATTCAACTAGTCAGAATCTTAATGATTCAAGAGTTCTATGCCAATGCATGGATCACTAGGAACCATGATCAAAGTATGAACCCGAATCCAAAGAATTGGCTTACAATGGTTAGGGGAAAATACTTAAATTTCAGTCTGAAAAATGTAAGGTTGGCGTTCAACTTGCCAATGATGTAAGAAAATGCACGCCCCTACACTAGAAGGGTCAAACTTGATCAAAGGTTGGACCAAGTCCTCATGGACATATGTGTGGAAGGAGTTCAATGGAAAAGAGACTCAAGAGGCAAGCCGGTTCAATTGAGAAGACCAGACCTTAAGCCTGTGGCTAGAGGATGATTAGAGTTCATCCAACGCTCCATCATGCTAACTAGCAACCGATCCGAAGTAACAGTAGATCGGGCCATCATGATCCATAGTATCATGATTGGGGAGAAAGTGAAAGTTCATGAGATCATACCTCTAGAACTCTACAAGGTGGCTGACAAGTCCTCCACTTTGGCAAGGTTAGCCTTTCTTCATCTCATTTGTCACCTATGCAATTCGGCTGGGATTGACATAGAAGGAGACATCCTCATTGAAGAGGAGAAGCCCTCACTAAGAAAAGGATGGAGCAAACAAGAGAGCCCACTCATGGACCTCAACAAGAGCATGAGGAAATTCCTCATCAAGAAATCCCTGAGATGCCTCAAGGGATGCATTTTCCTCCACACAACTATTGGGAGCAACTCAATACCTCTTTGGAAGGCTTAAGTTACAACATGGACCAACTAAGGGTGGAGCACCAAAAGCACTCCATCATTCTCCATGAGATTAGAGAAGATCAAAGAGCTATGAGGGAGGAGCAACAAAGGCAAGGAAGAGACCTAGAGGAGCTTAGGCATTCCATTGGATCTTCAAGAGGAAGAACTAGCCACCATCACTAAGGTGGACCCGTTCTTTGATTTTTTTGTTCTTATTTTTCTGTTTTTCGAATTTGATGCTTTATGTTTGTCTATGTTTATGCCTTCATTACATGATCATTAGTGTCTAGTATCTATATCTTAAACTTATGAATAATTCCATGAATCATTCACCTCTCTTAAACGAAAAATGTGCCTAATTACAAAAGAACAAGAAGTACTTGAATTTCAAATTTTATCTTGAAATTAGTTTAATTATTTTGATATGGTGGCAATACTTTTTGTTCTCTGAATGAGTGCTTGAACAGTGCA
The DNA here is from genome assembly GCF_000817695.3 of Arachis duranensis. NCBI lineage: Eukaryota > Viridiplantae > Streptophyta > Magnoliopsida > Fabales > Fabaceae > Arachis > Arachis duranensis. Next base: position 76,218,039 of record NC_029775.3, read on the forward strand.
TATTTTTCATAGTGAAGTTTATGAATGTTAAAATTGTTGGCTCTTGAAAGAATGATGAACAAAGAGAAATGTTATTGATAATCTGAAAAATCATGAAATTGATTCTTGAACCAAGAAAAAATAGTGGAAAAAAATGGCGAAAAAGAAAAAGAAAAAGAAAAAGAAAAAGAAAAAGCAAGCAGAAAAAGCCAATAGCCCTTTACACCAAAAGGCAAGGGTAAAGAAGATCCAAGGATTTGAGCATTAATGGATAGGAGGGCCCAAGGAAATAAAATCCAGGCCTAAGCGGCTAAATCAAGTTGTCCCTAACCATGTGCTTGTGTCATGAAGGTCCAAGTGAAAAGCTTGAGACTGAGTAGTTAAAGTCGTGATCCAAAGCAAAAAGAGTGTGCTTAAGAACTCTGGACACCTCTAACTGGGGACTTTAGCAAAGCTAAGTCACAATCTGAAAAGGTTCACCCAGTTATGTGTCTATGGCATTTATGTATCCGGTGGTAATACTGGAAAACAAAGTGCTTAGGGCCATGGCCAAGACTCATAAAGTAGCTGTGTTCAAGAATCAACATACTGAACTAGGAGAATCAATAACACTATCTAAAATTTTAAGTTCCTATAGATGCCAATCATTCTGAATTTCAAAGGATAAAGTGAGATGCCAAAATTGTTCAGAAGCAAAAAGCTACTAGCCCCGCTCATCTAATTGGGACTAAGTTTCATTGATATTGTGAGATCCATTGTATGTTCTCTTCTTTTTTATTCTATTTTGTTTTCAGTTGCTTGGGAAGAAGCAACAATTTAAGTTCGGTGTTGTGATGAGCGGATAATTTATACACTTTTTGGCATTGTTTTTAGGTAGTTTTTAGTAGTATCTAGCTACTTTTTAGTATATTTTTATTAGTTTTTAAGCAAAATTCACATTACTGGACTTTACTATGAGTTTGTGTATTTTTTGTGATTTCAGGTATTTTCTGGCCAAAATTGAGGGACCTGAGCAAAAATCTGATTCAGAGGCTGAAAAAGAACTACTGATACTGTTGGATTCTGACCTCCCTGCACTCGAAATAGATTTCTTGGAGCTACAGACACCCAAATGGCGCGCTCTCAATTGCGTTGGAAAGTAGACATCCTGGGCTTTCCAGAAATATATAATAGTCCATACTTTGCTCGAGTTTTGATGACGCAAATTGGCATTCAAATGCCAACTTCCTGTCCTATTCTGGCATTAAACGCCAAAAACAGGATAGAAGCTGCAGTTAAACGCCCAAACTGGCATAAAAGCTGGCATTTAACTCCAAGAAAAGTCTCTACATGTGAAAAGTCTCTACACACCAAGTGGGCTGGAAGTGGATTTCTGTATCATTTACTTATTTTTGTAACAGTAGTAACTAGTTTAGTATAAATAGAACTTTTTACTATTGTATTCACATCTTTGGATCATCTTTTGATCTTTGGATCACTTTGGGAGGCTGACCATTTGGCCATGCCTGGACCTTCATCACTTATGTATTTTCAACGGTAGAGTTTCTACACACCATAGATTAAGGTGCGGAGCTCTGCTGTTCCTCGAGTATTAATGCAAAGTACTATTGTTCTTCTATTCAATTCATGCTTATTCTTATTTTAAGATATTCATTCGCACACAAGAACATGATGAATGTGATGATTATGTGACACTCATCACCATTCTCACTTATGAACGCGTGATTGACAACCACTTCCGTTCTACATGAAGACAAGCTTGAATGTATATCTCTTGGTTTTCTAATCAACGATTCACATCGACTCCCCTCTGACAATGGGGCATCTGAATCCGAGATTAGAATCTTTGTGGTATAAGCTAGAATCAATTGGCAGCATTCTTGAGATCCGGAAAGTCTAAACCTTGTCTGTGGTATTCCGAGAAGGATCTGAGATGGGATGACTATGACGAGCTTCAAACTCGTGACTGTAGGGCGTGGTAACAGACGCAAAAGGATAGTAAATCCTATTCCTACATGATCGAGAACCAACAGCTGATTAGCCATACGATATCTGTGCATGGTATTTTTCATCCGAGATGAGCAATCCGACAGTTGATTAGCCGTACAGAAACTGTAGAGGACCATTTTCACTAAGAGGACGGGAAGTAGCCATTGACAACGGTGACACTCAACATACAGCTTCCCATGGAAAGGAGTATGAAGGATTGGATGAAGGTAGTAGGAAAGCAGAGATTTAGAAGGGATAAAGCATCTCCATACACTTATCTGAAATTTCCACCACTGAATTGCATAAGTATTTCTATCTTTATTTTATGTTTTATTTATCTTTTAATTATTAAAACTCCATAACCATTTGAATTGGCCTGATTGAGATTTACATGGTGACCATAGCTTGCTTCAAGCCGACAATCTCCGTGGGATCGACCCTTACTCATGTAAGGTTTATTACTTGGACGACCCAGTGCACTTGCTGGTTAGTTGTGCAAAGTTGTGAAAAAGAGTGATATTACAATTGTGCATACCAAGTTGTTGGCGCCATTGAGATCACAATCTCGTGCACCAGGCAGCAACTATGAACAAGCTAAGCAAATATAGCAAGTAAAGTAATAACAAGAACACATGTACACCGAGATTTTAATGTGGAAAACCCGCTCAATGTGAGAGGTAAAAATCACGAGTCATTAATACCAATAAAACAGCTCCACTATAATCAAATGAGGTACAAGAGAGTCTCAAACAAAACACAAAAACGTGCATATAACCAGCCAAAATATCAAAGCACCAAAACTTACAAATGAGAAGAAAAAAGATGAAAAATACCCACAAAATAGAGTTGCTATTCGAAGCCTATTTTCCCTTTTCAGACATCCAATTAACATCTTCACCGTTCAGAATGCAAATCAAGATGAGAATAATCTGCAGTGCACATTTTACATCGATCCAATGGTGAAATAATGAGAAATTGCTATTCAAAGATTGCTGCTCTGTGTAAAAATGGAAAACATATTTTTTCTCTTGTGAATCCAATTTCTCCTACTAAAAACCTTCAATCAATATCTTCACCAATCAGAATGAAGAACAGAATAAGGGAAACATGCAGTTCAAATTTCAAGCAGATCTAACGGTGATCAAATGAGAAACTGCCATTTGAAATTTACTGCTTTGCATAAAAATGGGAATTTTTTTTCCCTCTTCTTTCTCACTTTGGTGGCTATAATCTCTACCTTTCAATGACCCCAAAAATCTTATTAGGGTTATGGCACAATGAGTGCAAGAATAAATCCCCAAAAAGTTGGACTTGGGTCTCACAAAGGAGAGAAAAAAAACTAACAAATCTCCCCTTCTTGACTAGGTGGAGGCTCTCACCATTCCAGTGATCAAACAACATGTTTCAAACTTATCTCTTGACAATGCTTTTGTCATCATATCAGCACCATTATCATCAATGTGAACTTTCTCAAATTTCAACAACTTGGACTCTAACACATCTCGTATCCAGTGATACCTAACATCAATATGTTTAGATCTTGCATGAAAAGTAGAATTCTTGGCAAGATGAATAGCACTTTGACTATCAAAAAATAACACATAACGGTCTTGCTTGAAACCAAGTGCTACAAGAAGCTTCTTCATCCACAACAACTCTTTACATGCTTCAGTTGCTGCAATAAACTCTGCCTCTATAGTAGAAAGTGCAACACACTTCTGTAACCTTGACTGCCATGAAATAGCTCCCCCTGCAAACTTGACCAAATAACCTGAAGTAGACTTTCGAGAATCAATATCTCCTGTTATGTCTGCATTAGTAAAGTCAACTAGCAAATATTTCTCACCACCAAAACTCAAACTCAAGTTACTTGTACCTTTGAGATATCTCATAATCCATTTAACAGCATTCCAATGTTCTTTACCTGGATTAGAGAGAAAATGAATTACAGTACCAAGCGCATGAGTAGTGTCTGGTCTAGTATACACCATAGCATACATCAAGCTTCCAATAGCTGAGGCATAAGGAATTTCATCCAATGCTTATTTCTCCTCATCAGTGGTTGGACATGTTTGGTGCTCAACTTAAAATGAGGAGCAAAAGAACTAGCAACACATTTGGCATCATTCATGCCAAACATTTGAAGCACCTTCCTTATGTACTTCTCCTGTGACAAATAAAGCTTCTTGGAATCTCTATAACGAGTAATAGTCATGCCCAAAATCTGTTTGGCAGGACCCAAGTCCTTCATAATGAAGAACTTGCTCAACTGTTTCTTCAAGTCATTAATCCTCAAAGCATTCTTGCCCACAATTAAAATATCATCCACATAAAGAAAAAGAATGATAAAATCACCATAAGAAAATTTTTGCACAAATACACAATGATCTAAAGTTGTCTTACGGTAACCATGCTCCCCCATAACAGATTCAAACTTCTTGTACCATTGTCTTGGAGCTTGTTTTAACTTATAAAGACTCTTCTTACGCTTGCACATAAAATCTTCCTTTCCTTTAATAACAAATCCCTCCGGTTACTCCATGTAGATCTCCTTATCTAAATCACCATGAAAAAAGGCTGTCTTCACATCCATTTGCTCAATCTCTATATCAAGAGACGCTGCTAATCCAAGTACAGCACGAATGGATGACATCCTCACAATAGGAGAAAAGATCTCCTCATAATCAACACCTTTTCTCTGGCTAAAGTCTCTGATGAGCGGATTTTTTATGCGCTTTTTGCAATCATTTTCATATAGTTTTTAGTATGTTTTGTTTAAGTTTTATTATATTTTCATAAGTTTTAGTGCAAAATTCACATTTTTGAATTCTACTTAAGTTTGTGTGTTTTTATGCAATTTCAGGTATTTTCTGGCTAAAATTGAGGAACTGGAGCTAATGTCTGATTCAGAGGCAGAGAAAGCACTGCAGATACTGTTAGGATTTGACCTCCTTGCACTCGAAAGAGCTTTTCTGGAGCTACAAAAATCCAAATGGAGCGTTCTTAATGGCTACGGAAAGTTAACATCCAGAGCTTTCCAGAAATGTATAAAAGTCTATACTTTTCTTCAGAATTGAAGGCCCAAAACCGGCGTTCAATGCCAGCTATCTTGCAGGTCTTAGTAGGCAAAATCAGAAGGTTTATATGTTTTGATGATAAGGGGAAACTATTCAAAAAAAAAGGAATAAAGAAAAAGGTCTAATATATAATCAGAGATAGGAATAGAGTTGAGGATTGGAGTTGCTTTGTCTTTCTGAATTAACTCTGGTATTACTGGTCTCTTTACTTGTGAGTGAGTTCTTCAATGGCAGGCTGTATGTGATTGACACTGGTTTGAGCAGCTGCTACAACTCCTCCAGATCTAAATCCCAGGTTTAGTGTAGATCCATTCTGAATGATGGTGAATCTTGTGCAGTCCATTCTCCTTAATGATCCTACTCAAAATGCCAGAGACAAGGTCGAATCTTCCGAATCAGAGAATGTTGCACCTTGGGTTCTAGCCTCTAACACAGAAACCTTAATCTTCCCGTAAATTGGCTGAACTGGTGTCTCGAGAAGTCCCCAACGAAGTCGTGGATTAGCCGTCTGAGAGACGTATATTCAAGCCGATGGTTCATCATTGTTCGATAAAAGACGCACTCTAAACCCATGTGGATGTGGGTGTTTGTCAGGCACGTTCGTCTTAGTATGATGAACAGTGCTGATTGTCACTCGTCATCCTATTCACCATGTTGAAGTACGAATATACATCTTAGAATTAATCAAACACGGATCGAAGAGAAACAGTAATACTTTTATTAATTCATAGGACTCAGCAGGGCTCCTCCCCTCAGCCTAGGAGGTTTAGAAACTAATACTGAAAGGAAACTACAAAGTCAAAAATGTGTATGATGCGTGATGCTCCCAATGATTATGTAAAATACACTTTAAATACTAAACAAATGACTAGTAAGGGTAAAACAGTCTATTTACTACTAAAATCCACTTTTGGGGCCCACTTGTTGAGTATTTAGATTGAGCTTTGATGAGATCCAGGTGTTAGGAGACTCCTTGGGCGTTGAACGCCCAATGAGGGCTTCCTCACTGGCGTTCAATGCCTTCCCATTCTCTCCAGATTTTGCCTCTGCCTCAATAGAAGGTATTAGATTTAAACTTAAGCCAAGATCATACAGGGTTTTGTTAAAAATGATCTTTCCAGTAGCCCATAGCATCTGAAAACTCCTTAGATCTGGCATCTTCCTTGGTTGCTCATGTTGAATTAGGAACTGTACTTCTTAGTAAGTATCTCTGTTTCATTTCCCCTTAGGTTCTTCTTTTAAAAAAAATGTCTGTTAGACAGGCTGTGTAGGGGGGCTTCTTTTCCAATACCTTTGTAAATAAGATATTGATTTGCAGCTCCTTAAGGGATGCTGGGAAATGAGCCAACTGCTCATCTGCGAGTTCTTTTTGCACGCCAAGAAAAGGTAGCCCTTGAGACTCTTTCACCTCTGCAAGGGCGTGCTCAATGGCATTCTTAGGATCCTTCTGCTCCATGATTGCCTTAAGTCCCTTAGTAGCATGCTCCTGAGGTTCGGCTTCCTTGGTACTAGGGGTGGAAATAGGCCAGGCGGCCTGCCAGGGGCCTGCAGCCTGGCCTGTGTTTGGCCTAACCTAGCCTGGCCTGATAGGAAATAGGCCCAGGCTCAGGCTATCAAAAAAGCCTATATTCTTTAAAAGGTCAGGCCTAGGCTTTTGAAATAGCCTGTTGGGCCTGTCAGGCCAGCCTGAGCCTACAAATATATATATAGAGAATTTTATTATACTAGTAAAAATGCTATTAGAAGGATTTGAACTTGGGTCTTCTATGTTATAATAATACCTTTATCCACTCAGCCATTTGTCTCTTTAATTATATATGTGTATTTTGTATCAATATTATTCATAAATTTATTATTTTATATTTTATAATTTTAAAAATTAAATTATATCTTAAATTTAATTATTATTTAAAAAAAACAGGCCTATTGACAGGCTTCAGGCCAGGCCAGATTTAACAATAGGCCAGGCTCGGTACTCATTAAAAAGCCTATACCAAACTACAGGCCAAGATAAGGCCAATATACTCTATTACAGGCCTGGCCTGTTAAGAGTAAAGCCTGGCCTGGCCTGGCATGTTTCCACCCCTACTTGGTACTAAAGAGGGCCAGACACTCTTCTCTTGGATTCACTTCTGTGTCTCTAAAAAGAGTGTTAGGGTGTCTCTGCAGTTTCTGAGGAAGGTTCCTTTGAATGACTGCATTGCACTCCTTAGTAAGAGCTACTGTCTCTACTTCCCTCCTATCCCTCTTGTTGTTCAGTATTTCCTTCATGAACTTAGCGTATGAAGGCATTTGTTCAAGAGCCTCTACAAAGGGGATTTTGATCTCCAGCTTCTTAAAAGCTTCTGAGAATTTGGCAAATAGCCTATCCTTTTCTACTTTTTGGAGTCGTTGAAGGTATGGTAACTTGGCCTTGTACTCATCAATCTTGGTTGATGAAGGCCGAGTACCTTATGTATTGGAAGGGGGGTTACTAGCTTGTTTAGGAGGGTTGTTATTATTATATGGCTGGCCTCCCTTGCTTGGGCATTCAACACCCAAGCTGCTGTCCCCTTGGGCGTTTGACCCCCCAATCTCTGCCCTTTCCTAGCATTCAACGCCAAGAGGGATACCTTCCTGAGCGTTTAAACGCCCAATCTCTGCCCTTTTCTGGCGTTCAACGCCAAGAGAGATACCTTTCTGGGTGTTTGAACGCCCAGTCTTTGCCCTTTCCTGGCATTCAACGCCAAGAAGGATACCTTTCTAGGCATTTAAATACCCAGAATCATCTTGTGCAGAGATCTGGTTATCCTCTATGGGCTTTTCGCTTTTATTGTGCTGAGGTTGGGTGCTTAAGATTTTCCCACTCCTCAGTTGAATAGCCTGGCATTCATCTGTTATCTGCTTAGATAACTGCTACCTTGTTTGACTCAACTGGGCTTCTACATTTCTGTTAGAGGCCTAAGTTCCTCGCAAAGCCTCTTGTAATTCTAGTATTTGCTGGATAAGGGCTTGTAGTTGTTGAGTCAATAGGCTATCTTGCTCTAGAGGGTTAGGTTCAGTAGATACTGCCTTAACCTCTCCTTTTATTGAACTCTCAGCAGCTGAGTATAGATGCTAATTAGTGACAACTGTCTCAATAAACTCTTGAGCTTCTTCAATGGTCTTTCTCATGTGTATGGACCACTAGCAGAGTGGTCCAAAGACATTTTAGACATGTCTGAAAGTCCATAATAGAAGATGTCTAATTGTACCCATTTTGAAAACATTTCAGTGGGACATTTCTTTAGCATCCTCCTATACCTTCCTCAAGCATCATAAAGAGATTCATTGTCTCCTTGTTTAAAGCCTTGGATGTCCAGCCTCAGCTGGGTCATCTTTCTTGGGAGAAAGTATTGATTTAAAAACTTGTCCACTAATTGTGTCCAGGTTTTCAAACTAGATCTGAGCTGGTTATCCAACCACCTCTTTGCTTGATCCTTTACAGCAAAAGAAAAGAGCAATAGTCTGTATATATCTTGGTCTACTCCCTCATGGTGTACAGTGTCAGTAATTTTTAAGAAATCTGCTAAGAATTCTATAGGTTCTTCTTGTGGAAGTCCAGAAAACTGGCAGGTTTGCTGCACTATGGTAATTAGTTGAGGGTTTAACTCAAAGTTACTTGCTCTGATTTGGGGTATGCTAATACTTCTTCCATAGAAGTCAGCATTGGGATTTGTATAGGCTCCCAGAGTTCTAATGAACTCTTGATTCCCACTTGGGTTCATAATGAAGAAAGGTAGAAGAAGAGGAAGAAGAAATAGGAATATAAGAGATGAATAAGGATTAAAATATTTTTATTTTTATTTTATTTTTTTAATTAATCTGAAATTAAAATTAATTACTTAAAAAAGAATTTAAAATTTAATTATTAAATTTTGAAAATAGGAGAGAGAAGATGAAGAGAATTTTCGAAAATTAGAGAGAATAAATTAGTTAGGAAGTTTTGAAAAAGAAAAGAGAAAAATAAGCGATTAAGAAAAAGATTTGAATTTTAAAAATAAGATAGAGGATAAGAAAAGATAAGATGAGAAATTAAAAAGATTTGAAAGAAATTTAATTTTAAAATTTAAAAAGAAAAGACAAGATAGAAAAGATAAGATAAGAAAATTAAGAAAAGATAAGTTTTAAAATTAAAAAGATTTGAATTTTAAATTTTAAATTTGAAAATTAAATTTTGAAATTTGAAATTAAAATTTGAATTTTGAAATTTGAATTTGAAATTTTAAATTTTGTTTAAATTTTGAATTTGAAACAACATAAGATGAAGATTTGAAAAAGATTTGGATTTTGAAAAGGTTTTGAATTTTGAAATTTGAAATTTTAATTTTTTAAATTTTGAAAGTTGAAATTTTAAATTTGAAATAAGATAAGATTTTGAAAAAGATATGATTTTTTATTTTGAAAAGATTTGATTTTTGAATTTTAAAATTAAGATAAGATAAGATAAAAGATGTTAAAATTAAAATCTAAATTTTTGTGTAAAATTTTCGAAAAAATAATTAAAAATAAGAAAAGATATTTTATTTTTTTATTTTTGAATTAATCAGGAGAGAAAAAACAAGTAAAAGACACAAAACTTAAAAGTTTTAGATCTAATGTCCCTAATTTTCAAAAATTTTGGAGGAAAACACAAAGGGACACCAAACTTAAAAATTTTAAGATCAAAACACAAAAAAGAATCAAGAACACTATGAAGACTAACAAGAAAAACAAGAACAAGACTCAAACACTCAAAAAATTCAAGAACATAAAAAGGACACCAAACTTAACATTTTTAGGAAACTAAAACACAATTTTTGAAAATTAAAAGGAAAGCAACAAGAAAATACCAAACTTAAAGATTTGAAACAAGACTCAAACAAAAAGACACTGAATTTAAAAATTTTTAGAAAAGGACTCACGATTTCAAAAATTTTAACCAAGAACATAAACACAAGACTAACCAAAAACAAAAATTGAACAAAGAAAAGAAAAATATTTTTAAAATTTTTTTGATTTTTTCGAAAAAATAGAGAAGAAGAAAATAAAAATAAAAGACTCAACAAGAACACAAACAAAGACTCTCAAACAGAAAGCTAAGGATGTTTGAAAATAAACTTTTTGAAAAAGATTTTTGGAAAATGTTTTAAAATTTTCAAAAAATATAAGGAAGAAGAAAACAAAAATTAAAAGATTCAAATAAAATAAAAATAAAATAAATTACCTGATCTAGAGAGCAAGACAATCCGTCAATTTGTTCAAACTCAACAATCCCCGGTAACGGCCCCAAAAACTTGGTGCGCACGAACCCCCACACTTTGTACAGCACTACCAGCTAGTGCACTGGGTCGTCCAAGTAATACATGAGCGAGTCAGAGTCGATCCCACAAGAATTGTGGTTTGAAGCAAGCTTTGGTTATCTTACAGGTCTTAGTCAGGCAAAATCAGAAGGTTTTTAGAAGGTTTATATGTTTTAATGATAAGGGGAAACTATTCAAAAAAAAAGAATAAAGAAAAAGGTCTAATATATAAACAGAGATAGGAATAGAGTTGAGGATTGGAGTTACTTTGTCTTTCTGAATTAACTCCGGTATTACTGCTCTCTTTGCTTGTGAGTGATTTCTTCAATGGAAGGCTGTATGTGATTGATACTGGTTTGAGCAGCTGCCAATACTCCTTCAGATCTGAACCCCAGGTTTAGTGTGGATCCATTCTGATTGATGGTGAAGCTCGTACAGTCCATTCTCCTTAATGATCCTACTCAAAACGCCACAGACAAGGTCGGATCTTCCGGATCAGAGAATGTTGCACCTTGGATTCTAGCCTCTACCACAGAGACCTTAATCTTCTCGTAAATCGGCTGAACTGGTGTCTCAATAAGTCTCTAACGAAGTCGGGGATTAGCCATCTGAGAGACGTATATTCAAGCTGGTAGTTCATCACTGTCCGATGAAAGATGCACTATAAACCCATGTAGATGCGGTTATTTGTTAGGCACGTTCGTCTTAGTATGATGAACAGAGCTGATTGTCACTCATCATCCTATTCACCATGTTGAAGTATAAATATATATCTTAGAATTAATCAAACACGGATCAAAGAGAAACAGTAATAATTTTATTAATTCATAGGACTTAGCAAGGCTCCTCCCCTCAACCAAGGAGGTTTAGAAACTCATACTGAAATGAAAAGACAAAGTGAAAATGTGTATGATGCGTGATGCTCCCAATGATTATGTAAAATACACTTAAAAACCAAACAGATGACGAGTAAGGGTAAAATGGTCTATCTAGTGCTAAAATCCACTTCTGGGGCGCACTTGATGAGTGTTTGGGTAGAGCTTTGATGAGATCTACATGCTAAGGGACTCCTTGGATGTTGAACGCTGGCTAGGGGTTCCTCTTTGGGCGTTTGGACGCCAGTCTCTGCTTTTTGGCGCTGGACTCATGGAAACGGGCAGAAAGCTGGCGTTGAACGCCAGTTTTGAGCCTTCTAATCTGAAACAAAGTATAGACTATTATATATTGATGGAAAGATCTGGAAGTCAGATTTTCATAGCCATTAAGAGCGCTCCATTTAGACTTCTGTAACTCTAGAAAATTGCTTCCAAGTACAGGTAGGTCAGATCAGGACAGCATCTGGAGTGCTTTCTCTGTCTCTGAATCAGACTTTTGCTCCAACTCCTTAATTTAAGTAAGAAAATACCTAAAATTACCCAAAAATACATGAACTGAAAGTGGAATCCAAAAATGTGAATTTAACACTAAAACCTATAAAAACTTAATAAAAACTAAATAAAACATGCTAAAAACTATATGAAAATGATGCCAAAAAGTATAAAATATCCGCTCATCATCGTCATATCAAAATATTACAAGCGGATTCTCATTTTCGACGGTAAATTTGCCGATAATAATTGGAGGGAAAATGGGAAAAATAGGCGCGACATTTAGGGTTTTTCCACCGGTAAACCCACTTAGTGGAATGCTGTGTTTTGGTAACCTGCAATATGTTAGTGTCAGATTTATTCGCTGGTAAATCCGACAGTAATTGTGCCATAAATTCGAACCATAAACCCTTTTCCCCTTCATTTGAATCTCTCTCTCTCTATATATATAACCCTCTCGCTTCCCACACTCTCTCTTCCCCCTTTATCTCTCTGAAATCCCCCTCCTCTTCGGAAGCCCTCTCCGATGCCGGTAGCCCCCTCCTTCTTTGGTGTTCTTCGTGTTTTTTGCTATCACCCTTGTTGCTACTGGATTCCACCACTCCTGCTGCCGCGCTTTTTTCGTTGCTGCTGCCACTGCTTTTGCCGCACTTTTCTTCTTGGCGCTGGTGCTATTCTTCAGGTAATGCTTCTAAGCTTTCCTTTTTCTAAAATAGAAATAAGGTATGGTTTGTTATTATAATTTTTGTTCTGATTTGTTATTATAATTTTGTGTTCGTTATTTTGATTTTGATTTATTCTTATTTGTTATTATAATTTTGGTTCTGATTTGTTATTATAATTTTGTGTTTGTTATTTGGTTCTGATTCTAATTAAAACATATTTTAAGGTGTTGTTGATTAAATTATTGGATTAATGATGAACATAAAACACCTAAGTAGTTAGGAACTCAACTAAATAGTTAATTAATTAAGTTGTTTTGGATACGTTGTGGCTGTTTTTAAGTTTTAATTTATGATTGAGGTTAGTTGGATTTATGGGAACCTTAAAGGTGGATATATGTCCAATTTCAGAGGAGGTTATAGCAAAAATTTTCCAAATAATATAAATGTACACAGAATTTGTGTTGTATTTGCTGATTTATGTGATTTAAAGTGTCTACGAATTTTATCTTTGCTATTACATTATTTTTGTGACTAGTGTTAATTGATATGCTCTTTGCAGATATGACGAAAGGTAGAAGTGTTACGGATCAACCTCGTGGTCGGGGTAGAGGGAGGGGTTCTACTAGTACCCCTGGGACTTTTCGGTCATCCCCCTTTACTACGACTACCCTGTGACATCACAGGCAATGGGTGCATAGGACCAGCCATTCATCATGGTCTCTAACCCTAACTACGTGGCTCCTATTGCTACGTCATCCCCACAACCAGGAATTCATCTGTCTGCTTTATCAGAGTGGACTCCTCCACCACCTCCATCTGCTTAGCAGCACACTATCTCAACGACGTCGTCTCCTGCGATAGATACTACGGTGTCAAAATCCTCTCACGGATCCCAGCCAAAAGCCCCTCTGCCACCTCTCATCGTACGGATGATGATTTTGCCTGATGGTTTGACGACATGAGTACTATTTTAAGTCTTTTACATGAAAACCATTTTAGTTAGTTTGATTAATTTAGTTACACTTAACTTTTTGGTTTTAGTGGATTTTGGTTGTTAAGTAGGTTTAAACTGTTGAAAGTGTTTGAGAATTCTTGATTATTGATGGATGTTGCTGCTTAAGTCATATAATAGCATATAGATGAAACTAATAATCTTAATTAATTGAACTGCTTATTGTTGATTGATAGATGTTGCTGCTTGATTCTTGATTCTTTGTTGTTGATAGATGTTGCTGTTTAATAAATTATTGATGGATTGAGTTTTTAGAGCATTCTAGTTATAGATGAAACAGTTTGGCGCCAAAGTTACCGTCGAAAAAAATCTGTCGATAATTGACATCAGATATTTGTAGGTTAAAAAGTCAATTCCCCCGCTACATTCGCCACAAGTTACCGGTGGACAATGAAATCCGATGGTAAATAGTTACCGACGAGATTTATACCGTCAGATTACTGATGGTAAATATATTTTTTTCATAGTTATTGATATCTCTTAATATTATTTTTACAATAAGTACTTAAAAAATATAATATGTTTAAATGATTCGTGAGCATCTTAAGCACTTTTTATTCTCATTTCTTATAGAAAAGTTGTGACTTTACTTAATAATTATATGATTTTCAAGACTTTTCTATTAGTACTTTGATTTTCTTGGTTTTATAATTCTTGTAAAAAAATTTTAGAAAAAGAGAAGCAAAAGAACAAGGAGGAACCAAGAATTAAAGCCAAATGAAAAGAGAATTCGTGAATACTGTCAAACTTGACCTCTTCAAACTCCAACAGGCATAACTTGAGCTATAGAGGTCTAATTGACACGGTTTTAGTGGCATTAGAAAGCCAACTTCCAGAACTTTCCAAAGATATATAATAGTCTATACTTTTTCTCTGGCACCACAGTACTAAACACCGCAACATTGGCATTTAGCACCAAACTGCCTCCACTATCACCATTCCATGCAGGAGTCCCGGTGCCAAACGCCAGACAGGCAGCAAGAAAGTGTAAAAGGGCGTAAAAAGCAGCGCCAAATGCCACCAAAGTGGCGCCAAATGCCTACAACAGCCCCGGACCCGAGAAATATTCATAATTAATGAAGATTTGAAGACATCAAACTTAAATTACAAGGAAGATCATTAGTTAGTCAAAGAGTCATTAAGAAAAGATTTGATTTGATTTATATTTGATTTTGTTTTGATTTAGTTTGAATTTGAATGATTAGATTTAATTTTGTTTTGATTTGGTTTGAATTTGAATTCTAGGTTTAGTTTTAAAGGTTTTATTATAAAAAGCGGACTTCCTTCCACCCTAAGGACACACACTACACTCGTTCTCTCTTTCCTCTTTTTATTCTTCATTAGTTTTAGGTTTTACATTAGATTAGGATTTGAAATTTTCTGCACTATGGAAACTAATCCTCCATTGTTAAAGTGAGGAGCTCTATTTACTTTGATGGATTAATAATTATTTGTTCTTCTACTCTTGATTAATGTTTTGATTATTGTTTAAAAATTGGTTTCATTCTTCATCTTAAGAATTAGTGATTATTAGAAAATAACTCTAATTCAACTTGAATTATATTTGACTCTTGGAAAAGTTATAACATTAGAATTATAACTTGAAATCAATTTGTCACAATTCTCTAATTATCTGGATTTAACATGATACGTGATATATAATGGTCTTATTTTTTGGTTCTTAGGGTTTGTGTAGCTTATAAACTAGAAATTGGACTTAACCTTCTAATTTAATTAAGTGATTAAGGAATTGACGGTTGATCAGGTTAGAGGATATTAAATTACTAAGAAATTAGAGTTTAATCACTTAGGATTTGCTATGAATTGAATCTTTGCATGATCAAGGTAGTTGATATTGAATGTTAAATCTTGAAATTTAAATATCTCTAATACCTTAACTATTTTTATCATATTATTTTCTTAACCAATTTCAGTTTGCTTTTATTTAATTCTTTGTTTTATGTTATTTGCCATTGAAACCCTAAATTTTGATTGTCTGACTAGAATAATCAATTAACTATTGTTTGTTTAATCCATTAATCCTCATGGGATCGACACTCATCTCACCGTGAGTTATTACTTGATACGACTCGATACACTTGCCGGTGTTTTGTGGATTATAAAATCCGCATCAATAAACTAATTAATTAATTAAGTTTTTATTTGTTATACATGATGATTTTTTATTAAATAAATTACATAAATAAAATTAAATTATATTTATAAATTTAAAAATATATTTGTTGTTAATTACAATAAATTTTATTTCTATTAATATAATCTTTATTTTTTTTATAAATGATGTAAGAGTATATTAAATATAAACTAATTGAAGAATAGTTTAAGTAAATAGTCATTTTTGAATATGAAAAATTCAAGCGCTGACAAAACTGACTATGGAAGAACTAAATGAATTTTATATCCATGAAAGATGAATTATGTTCGACAAAAATATACAATGTTAAATTTTTGTTGACTCTATTTAAAAAACACATTAAATTTCAAAATTAATCCTACAACCAATCATCTTCAACCTTCAATCTCCTGTTATGCCTCCTTTTTCATTTTTTATTCTTCCTCTTCTTTCCTTATAGAAACAAAATGGGAAACAAAAGAACACTAATTCGATCCAAAAATTGTGGATATGGATCTGATCCGCAATACTATCGGATCGGATCCGTACACTAATAAGATCGGATTGTGGATTTTATGTAGGTCGCTGCATATCCGATCTCCATATCTGCAAAAATAAATAAATAAATAATTAAATATTCTTTTTATATTTTATTTTAATTAATAATTATCATATATATTGTACTTTTTTTATTATTTAAGAAAAGTATGTTTAATATTATTTTAAAAGTAAACATGTTTAAAAGAATAGAAAAAGATATTTTATTGATTTTTTAGATAAAAATAAAATTTTAAAAAGTATTTTACATTATGCAGATGTATTTGATATTTGATCCGATCCGATCCGCAGTGCGAATTGAATCAGATTGGATCCAAGCTAAAAATGGTGATATTGGATCCGATCCGATGATTTTAGTGTAGATCGAATCAAAATTTCGGTCATATCAAATCCAATTCGATCCATGTTCTATCGAAGACCAACAGAACCACTTCTATTTCAGCAAATTCTCTTCCTTTTAAGTTTTCAAAATGCTCCCTTTCATCAGTTTCAAAAGCATCCCATTTTAAATTGAGTATTCAAAACAAAAAGCTCTTTCCTGCAGAAGTTTCTAGAACAATCGTGGAGCTTGCCATTGTGAGAATCCTCTATGCTTTGACCAAAGAAGATCATGAAGGTTTTTTTTTTCCTTTGGCCATTAGCGTCTAGTTCGACGTTGACCCTATGATGGCACCCCTTTCTTCTTTTTGAATCCACTTTTTTCTTCTCTCCTCAAACCCCTTCTTCCCTCCATGTTCAGGTGTTATTGCTAATGCTAAATCTTCTCGGCTTCCTTCTCATGATTTTAAAGTATGTTTCTTATAATCAATTAAGTTATAATTACTATGAATGATTTCAAAAAATAAAGAAAAAATAAAAGGAGGGAGGTGGACATATTTAAAAGGAGGTAGATTTGGGCTTAGGATTTTTTCTTTTTGTTTTTCGTTTTGTTTTTGTAATCGAAGAAGAGGAAGAAGAATAAATGAAGAAAGAGACATAGCAAGAGGTTGAAGGCTGAAGGTGATTGGTGTTAGGGTTAATTTTGAAATTTAATGTGTTTTTTAAATGGAGCCAACAAATATTTAACGATTGGATATTTTTGTCGGACATAATTCATCTTTCATGGGTATAAAATTTATTTAGTTTTTCTAAGGTAAGTTTTGTCAACACTCAAAATTTTTATAATTAGAAATGACTATTCACTCTTTAAACATAAATATAATAGTTAAGTCAATATAAAATAAAACTAAAAAATGTATTTATTATGAAAATAAAAAAGTAAAATTAAATTTTGTATATTCATTTAATTAAAATTGAGTCAATCGATTCAAATTATATTTTATCGAATAAACTAATAACTTAATGATGTAATAACTTGATTGGTTCAGATCTAATAACTATATTTGTAATACAGTAGAATGTGCTTTTTTTTTTATTATTTTGGTCAGGATAGAATGTGATTTTTTTTTTTTGGTTAAGTATCCTTACACACGCTCCTTCTCTTTTTCAATAGAATCTATATATCAACTTTTTAGAAGGTAGCTAAAATTTGAATGTATTTCCTAACACATAGTTGCCACTAAACCAAGTCTTGCTGTGCAATGTGGTTTCTTAATCATCATTTCAGTCTAGCGTGATTATAGATCCACTAATGGGCCATGTTATGTGAAATGTAGTGTGTCATGATTGCAAAATAGTCATAGGCCCACATAACATATTTCTTTTTTGACAGTGTCAATATTCAATAGTTATATAATGTAACATGTCTAATTCATAATAATAGTACTAAAATAATTGATAAACTGCAATATCAGAATTGAAATATTAATTTTGAAATATTAAATCATATTCACAAAATCATGACCTCTAGGTATATAAACCTTATACTCATCATATTAGGACTGGTTTTATTATCATATGAATTGGTCCCTAAATATGTTTCTCTGCTAAATAAGTCCTCAGAAATTATCATTGAGGCATAATTCTTTACTTATTTGTCTCGGTAAAAGCCGTATTTCCAGAGTTGGAAGTAACGATGTCGTTTTCGCTTTGTGGTACAGGAGTATATTTGTTTAAAGTTTAACTTGTAGTATTGTAACAGTTATATTTTTGTATTTTTTTTTCCATACAAACACACAGACTCATCCATTCACACACATTAACCTAGCCACTACTAGGACTAGTTAGATTCCTTCGTTTGTTAATGCGTCAAAATGATAGAGTGGCCTATTTATCTTATGACACATTGTAAAAACTAAGATCTAATACAATTGAATAAATTATATTTTTTATTCCTAAAATTTGGTAAAAGTTTTTAAAATATCTTTAAGTTTTATTTTATTTCAATTTTGTCCAATAAATTTTCGATTTGCATCAAATATATCTTCGATGGCTAAATTTTCAAAAAAATCAAGACCAATCTAACAATAATGCATGAAAATTATGTTTGATTTACTTGTGTTGAGAGTTATTCTTATAAAATTGTTGTTAAATTGGTCTTAAATTTTTTAAAAAATTAACCGTCAGGAGTATATTTGATACAAATCGAAAACTTTTGAAACAAAATTGAAAAGTTTAGTGACCGAGAATATAACATAAAATATAAAATATAAAGATAAAAAAAATTAATGTCTTTGTATTGTTTTATAATAAATTAAATATAAGATAGAATAAATTATAAAAAATATAATTTATCTTATTTTTTTCACCCAAAATTTAGAAAGAATATAAGGTAAAGTATTATTTTGATTTTTAATATTTAGACTAAATTCTAGTTTAGTACCTAATGTTTTAAACATTCTAGTTTAGTTTGAAAAAGATTTAAATTTTTTATTTCAATTTTAAAAAGTTTCAAATGTATTTAATATTGTCCCATAATTAAATTTGACACGAACAATTAGCATATTGAAAAACTAATAATGTTTGATTTTGGTAGATAAGTAAAATAGATCTATCTACATTCACCTACATAAATGCTTTCCCTTTGATTATGGAGTGTTGATGATTGATTGATAGGATTTAAGATTTTTTTACAAGAAGAAGATCTACAAGAAAAAATGTTATAAAAAAGTTTCGGTTAGGGTTAAGTACGATTTTGATCTCTAAGGTATAATTTTTTTCGTCCCCAATATTTTTTTGCATACAAAATCATCCCTAAGATTTAATTTAATTTTAAAATCGTCCTTCAAACCACAATACTCCTCTCCTTCTTCAACAAAATACCCGGTTCTTCTCCTCCATTATAATAATACCCAGTTCTTCTTCTTCATCACAACAGCATCAAAACAAAAAAACAGAAAAACACAACAGCAACATAATTTCAACTAACGAATATCAAAGAATCAAAATAGAGAAAGAAAAGAATGGAATAGAATCAGAAGCAAAACAGAAACAGAAGAACAATGAAATCAATCAGCATGATATCAGAGTCAACAACAACATTGTAATTAACAAAATCAACAAATTAACAATGTAATTAATAAAAGAAATAGAAACAGAATAATCAACTTAATTAACAAAATCAGAAACAGAAGCAGAATAATCAACTTAATCAAAAACAGAATTGGAATCCATCGGCGAGGAGCAGCGGCGAGCGACGAAGAGCAGTGGCGACATGCGAGGAGTAGCAGCGAGCCAGCGAGGATGCGAAGCAGTGGCAAACCATGAGGAGCAACGGCGAGGAGTAGCAGCGAATGGCGAGAAACAGTGACGAGCGGAGAGGAGCAGTGGCGACTGGCGGGCTAGTGAGGAGGATGAGCGGAACGATGATGCGGTGGATTCCCTTCCCCCTTGCGTGATTCCCTTCCCCCTTTAACCCGTTTTCTTTCTTTTTTTTTCTTTTTTTATTTTATATTTTTTAATTGGAGGTAATTTGGTAATAAAAATTAAAATTTTAGTAAAATAGACGATTTTAAAACTAAGTTAGATCTTAGAGACGATTTTGTATGCAAAAAATGGTTGGGACGAAAAATTTTTTTTACTTATACCTTAGGGATCAAAATCGTACTTAACCCTTTTGGTTATATTTTCCTAAGTCATCAAAGAATATATGCTTAATAATGTTATTAAGGTCCACGTGAGTCATTTTATTAATTATTCATGTCAAATTTGACAATAAAACAACAATAAACCTATTTGAATCTTTTTAGAATAGAAATAAGACGTTTAAAATTTTAAAGACCAAATTAAAATTTAATTCTAAGGTTGAAAAACAATACTTTATCAAAGAAAATATAATAGTAAAAAACACAATTATAAAAAATAAAATATATCTTTTATTAGTATTTTTTATCTTTTTTATCTAAAAAAATATAAAATACACTAATTTAATATTTCAAATTATATCAATATCTCATCTCTGCGAAATACGATTTGAGTCTCAGTAATTTTGTCATTCTATCCCATATTTATAAACAAAGCCTTGCAAAATAGATCCTCATTGTAGTTTGAAGATTTTTGTCCATGGAAAAGATTATGTGATTTATTTAAGTACAGCTCCATTGTTAGTTCAAACTTTTTTCTCAAATACAACAATTGTCATATTCAGGACAGCGAAATTAAAATTAAATAGTACTCATCCCACCTTACATTATCAAATTAAAACCCCTCCTTCCGTCGTCCTTCTAAATTCTCAAGTCAACAATAAAATAAATGCAACCATATATGTTCCCGTACTATCAGTGATTGCTTATTTTGGAGCACATAATAGTATTACAGAGGAGACATGTCATTTTTTCATTCATTTATTGATTTCATACTATATAATGTTGTCATTGACCTGTTCAAAAGGAAGAAACTTCCGAAACTTCACCACGAACTCAAGGAATTCAAACTGTTCCCACTTCCCATAACACAAGGTTGTTTCTTATACTTTGCATAACTACTATACTAATAATACTGTCTAAGCTTATTAATTACATGCAAGACCAAAGCTAGATAAGCAAAACTAAAAGAGATAACTAATTATGTGACACTGACTTCCAGGGAAGACACTTGAGATTATTGCAAGATTTTGTCCATCTACTTGTGCAGGCACCTCCACCATCACAACACTTGCAAACAACTCCGAGAGTCGCGAAAATTTTCGAGTACCCTTTCGAACAGGATAAAAAACAAGAAGCACATAAGAAACAAAATCAGCAAAAAAGAAAAAAACAGCAAAGTCATAATTATTTTACCTTGAGAAGATATTAAGGAAAGTGCCCTCCCTTCTGTAAGTGAAGGTTTCTCTGCAATTGAAACAACCATGATGATCATAAACACGAGGACACGATGGTTCTTGTTCATAGTCATCTGGTAATAATTGCCCCAACTAACTACTCCTTTGAGCTATGGTGGTGACAAGCTTCTAATAAACCATGTGAGTATTAGAAACTGTGTGCAGCACTGAAGAAGAGTAAGTAAATTAAAGAGGTTTTGAGGACCTAAACTTGCAAGATGGGGGAGGTGGAAGTGCAAAGTAACAACCCATATGATTGATGTTATTATAGAATTATTATTGTTCATTAACGTGGAAAAGAAAGAAAGAAAGAAAATGAAAATCGGAAAGTGAGAGTGACATGCCTTTGTTGTATGAAATGTATTTTAGAAGTAATTATTAGAGTTTAAGTTTGGAATTTGGATCTTCTCAATTTTAAATTTTTATTTTAGAAAATAAAGTATGATTTTTTAGACTTTTATTCTTAAATAATTTTGATTTTTATATTTTCTTTATCCCACTTATAAAATAAATGATGAAAAATCACATTTTATTCTCTAAAATAAAATTAAAAAATTTAGAGAATTCAAATTCTTAAACTTGATATAAAGACGGTTTAAAATATTTTATATAATTATTTAATTATATAATATTCACTTAGTCAATATAAAAAATAATTATTTTTATTTAAATATTATGTAATTAAATACATATATAAAATTGTTTTATAATAAAAAGTACATTGAAATTAAATTTTATTGTTATTTTAAAAATTAAAATATGAGGAATCGTAACGTTTTATTAATGATTTAATTGTTGTAGAGGGAGAAAAGGACAAACCGGGTTGGCTTTTGGGTCTTCATATTTTATTTGTGATTGGATGAGAGTTTGAGAAGTTGAAATTGGTCGGTCCCAGTGGCATTCGAGAAGACCAATTCAAACCCTTCTTACAATTCTGAAAGTACAACTTCAGCTTGTAAGATGTATAAATATTAAGTGACAAATCATATGTATACATGCAAGTGCATTAGATTTTAAATTTATTACTATATGATAAATGATAACGAATTTAAACTTGAATATATGCTGTTGAGATTACTATCCTACGTATTCATGTAATTTGTCTTTTAAATTTTACCAATCCTGCCTGTTTCCAGATGGATAATTTAAAAAATTAGTAGTACCTCTACCTCATATATTAATACTGAAGTTTTTATTGGATATACATTAATAATAGTATTTCAAGAATATAAAAAAGACATGAAAACAGAACAAGGGATTTGAGCTGCTGGAAAGAAGACAAATACTGCGTGAGGACACACGTTTTCTAGTTTGTTACGTCTCTTTGGGGCTCATGACTGAGAAATTGTAAATCACTTTCCTCTGAATTGTAAGTCCATACTAAAGTCAAGCAGCATAGTAGTGGCCACATTTCTTTTGTGAAGTGAAAAGGCAAAGCTTTAAAGATTCCCTTTGCCCCTCTAGTTATGTGAAATCTTGAAAGTATTGCATGCTATTTTCATTTTCACTTTTATTTTTAAAATAAAATATATTTTTTGTCTTTGAAATTTGATAAAAGTTTTAAAAATATCCTTAAGTTTTATTTTATTTTAATTTTGTCCTAAAAATTTTTTATTTGTATCAAATATATTTCTGACGGCTAATTTTTAAAAAAATTTAAGATCAATTCAACAATAATTTCATAAGAACAATAAAAAATTTTCATGCTTTATTGTTAGATTGGTCTTAATTTTTTTAAAAATTTTGCTGTCGAGAGTATATTTGATGTAAATTGAAAATTTTTTGGACAAAATTAAAACAAAATAAAACTTAGGGATATTTTTAAAACTTTTGCCAAATTTTATGGACAAAAAATATACTTTACCCTTATTTTTAAACAATCTTGCCAGCGAAATACTAAATTAACTACCATTGGTTCAAAATTATGATGTATGGACACTGATATAGACATTGAATATAACATGATACAAGATATACCAATATACAAATTTTAAAATCTTATAAGATACGAGAATATGGATATATATAAAATATAAAGAATTTTTTAAATAAATTATAATGATATTTTGATATTTTATTAATATTAAAATATAAATTAATTTTTTTAATTATTTTTAATGTTTTAATTATTTTAATTATATAAAATATTTAAAATTTTTTTTGTTTTAATGAATAATAATATATATTATTTTTAAATTTATTTCTAGAATATATGTTAATAATAAGATTAGACATGCTAATACGTGATAGTATTTAGGTGTGTTCAAACATATTTGAAAAAAGTTTTTTATTTTTTAGTAAGATACGATTAAACACAACAAATACAGATATCGGATAAATATCAATAAGTATTGTATCTAAAATATGTCCGATATACGAATACGACACTTTAATAAACTGTCTGTGTTTAATAGATTCAAAAATTTATTAGTGATAGTTCCTAAAAAATAGAAAAAGAAAAATTGACAATCCAATTGCTAACCATCATTCTCATGGTATAAATTGTCTACAATTGAAAATTGTTTCTATTGTTAAATTAAAATGTTGTTCTTTTTAAACCAATTAACGCCAATACAAATACAATTTTGTTAGATAGACAACAAAAATTATACAAATATGAATAATAAACTATATCTCAAGTTTATTAAATATAAATAAATTTAATTAATTTAAAATTAAAATTATTTTTTAATTTATTATCTACATTGTTCAAAAAAAATATATTATTCTCATATGTTATGAGAAGATCAAAATGGATGTTCATTAATATAGGCGGTTGATTTTTTTTCAATACTGAATGACTCAACTTTTCAAGACAAACTAAAGTTAATGAAGTTGAAATTATAAACTTCACACGCTTATAAATAGTGAAGTAATCTGAGAAACTAAATACACTGCAATAACACATAAAATTCTCTTTCCTTCCTATTTTTCTCTGTGAGTTCTTAAGTTGTAATATATATAATACTAATAAATATATTAAGTTACTTCTATTATTATAGTGAAATAATCATATTAGTGAATATCAATACTATAGTCTTTTATTTATATTTCTTTATTTTATATTTATTATATCTTTCTTATTTATTTATTCTACAACATGTTATTAGCACGAGACTCTGATCAAATTTTAGGAAGACTCGGGTAACACATTTTTATTATGTCGAAACTCTCTCAACTTGAATTTAATGCTCTCAATATATTTGGAAACAACTATTTATCATGGATACTAAATGCTGAAATCCATCTTAATTCAATAGATCTTGGAGATACCATTAAGGTTGAAAATAATGCATCCCAGAAGGATAAAGCCACCAAAGCCATGATCTTCCTTCGTCGTCATCTTGATGGAGGATTGAAAAATGAATATCTCACATTAAAAGATCATGCAGATCTGTGGAAAAAGACCTTGAAGAAAGGTATAATAATCAAAAGACGGTGATACTTCCTCAAGCTCGATATGAATGGACGCACTTGCGTCTATAGGATTTTAAATCCATAAATGAATATAATTCAGCAATGTTTCGAATCACCTCACGAATAAAATTATGTGGAAAAAGATAACTGATAATGACATGTTAGAGAAAACTTTCTCGACCTTCCGTGCCTCGAATGTGCTCTTACAGCAGCAGTATCAAGAAAAAAGAGTTAAAAAATATTCTGAACAAATTTCTTGCATTCTTATTGCTGAACGCAACAATAAATTGCTTCTAAAAAAATCATGAAGCGCGTCCAACTGGCGTCGCCCTATTTCCTGACGTAAATGTGGTAAATCATTACCCTAGAAGAGGTAAATGACAAGGTTTTAGTAATAAAAAAAAATTATAGAAGAAAGAAAAATTATGTTCACAAGAAAGGATCTCACCAGAAGTGGGATAAAGAAAGAAACAATGGGAAAAATAAATCTACAGAGGATAAATGTTTCCGTTGTAGTGGAAAGGGTCATTGGTTGCTTACCTATTGTACTCCAAGATAGCTAGTCGATCTTTATGAAGCATCTTTAAAAAATGATGACAAAGAAAAGGAGACGAATTTTATTGCAAATGATGCTGAAAATTACACAACTCATTATGAAGTATCTGATTTTTTTGAGAATCCTGAAGGAAATATTAGTCATTTGATCAATGATGAAATAGTTTAATATATGAGTTTGTTAAGTACTCATGTAAATAAATAATGTAAGAAACTTCTTATTAAGTTTTATTTTCTTTGTATTTGAATTTCAAGTACGAGGTATATAAATAATGTTTAATAAAATATTTATGAATTTCAAAATTAATGGATGTGCCAAGATAATAAAAATAAAAATTTTAATATATACTATACTTCTTAGAAAAATATTTTTAATCAAAAAAATAATTTGACTTCACAAATATTTCTACTCATTTTATTATTATTTGTATTTGAAGAAAATGACAATGACATATAGTGAAGATTTTTGCCTTGTAAATAGTGCAAGTTCGCACACCATTCTCAAAAGTAATATTTATTTTACTCATCTTGTGCCAAAAAAAGAATATGTTAATACTATTATTGGCTTAGACAATGTGATAGAAGGCTCCGGAAGAGCTATAATCTTGTTTCCCAGAGAAACAAAATTCATAATAAATAATGCACTATTGTCTACTAAGTCTCTAAGGAACTTGTTGAGTTTTAAAGATATTCGCCAGAATGGATATCATATTGAAACAATGAATGAGAAAAATCTTGAGTACTTATGTATCACAACTCATGATTCAAATAAAAAGGTTGTATTAAAAAAGTTACTCTCACTTTCATCTGGGTTGTATTATACTAAAATTAGTGCAATTGAATCACATGCCATTGTAAACCAAAAGTTTACTAACCCAAATGAATTCATAACTTGGTATGATTGATTGGGTCATCCGGGAACAACCATGATGCGAAAAATTGTTGAAAACTCCCATTGAGAAGTTTACTAACCCAAATGTCGACAAAGGAATGATTGGCTAAAATGAGAAGAAGTTATGAAGGCTGAGTTAGACTCACTTGCAAAATGTGAAGTCTTTGGACATGTAGTGCATACACCAAAAGATGTAAAACCTGTGTGATACAAATAGATATTTGTGAGAAAACAAAATGAGAAAAATGAAGTTGTATGCTACAAAGCTTGACTTGTGGCACAAGGTTTTTCACAAAGGCCCGGTATAGATTATGAAAAAACACATTCCCCTGTAGTAGATGCAATAACATTGCGTTATTTGGTCAGTTTATCCGCATATGATAAACTACATATGCATTTAATGGATGTGGTGACAACCTACTTATACAGATCATTAGATCGTGATATCTATATGAAGGTTTCTGAAGGACTAAAGATATCTAAACCACCGAATGAATATTTACAGGGGTTATACTCAGTTAAATTGCAAAGATCTTTATATGGTCTAAAGCAATCTGGACGAATGTGGTATAATCGTCTTACTGAGTATCTGTCCAAAAATAGATTCGAGAATGATGATATCTGCCCAAGTGTTTTCATAAAAAAATTTACATCTAACTTTATTATAATTGCTGTGTATGTTGATGATTTAAATATCATTGGAACCCCTGAAGAGATTACAACAATTTTAAAAGTTCTAAAAGAAGAGTATGAGATGAAAGATCTTGGAAACACTAAATTTTGTCTTGGCCTACAGATCAAGCATACAAAAAATGGCATCTTTATTCATCAAACAACATACACAGAAAAGATTTTGAAGAGATTTTATATGGATAAGTCACATCCATTAAGTACCCCAAAAATCGTAAAGTCTTTGGATGTGAAAAATGATCAATTCCGTCCTAAAGAAGAAAATGAAGATATCCTTGTACCATATCTTAGTGTCACTGGGGCTCTAATGTATCTTGCTAATAATACACGACCTGATCTGTGATGAGCAGATATTTTATACGCTTTTTGTCATCATTTTCATATAGTTTTTAGTATGTTTTGTTAAGGTTTTAGTGTTAAATTCACATTTTTAGATTCTACTATGAGTTTTTATATTTTTGGACAATTTTAGGTATTTTCTTGCTGAAATTGAGGAGCTGGAGCACAAGTCTGATTCAGAGACAGAGAAAGCACTGCAGATGCTGTCTGGATCTGACCTACATGCACTCGTTTGCTTCGGATTAGAAGGCCCAAAACTAGTGTCCAACGCCAGCCTCCTGCCCCCTTCCAAGCGTCCAGCGCCCAAAAGCAGAAACCAACATCCATATGCCCAATGAGGACCCCTGGCTGGCGTTCCATGCCCAAGAGACCACATAGCACATGGATCTCATCAAAGTTCAGCCCAAACACTCACCAAGTGGGCCCTAGAAGTGGATTTTAGCACTAAATAGACTGTTTACCCTTACTAGTCATCTGTTAGTATTTAAGGAATTAAATTTATGTTATTCATGGGAAGGACACATACTTTACAGCCCTATTTTCGTTTACTTTGTATTTTTACTTCAGTATGAGTTTCTAAACCTCCTAGGTTGAGGGGAGGAGCCCTGCTGAGTCCTATGAATTAATAAAAGTATTACTGTTTGTTCTTCGATCCATGTTTGATCTATTTTCTAAGATGTATATTTTTTTCTTCAACGTGGTGAATAGGATGATCAGACAATTAGCTCTGTTCATCACATTAAGATGAACGTGCTTGACAAACACCCGTGTCTACTTGGGTTCGTGTGAATACATGGTCGGAAAGCACGAACCAATAGCTATGTTTATACATCTCTCAGACGGCTAATCCACGACTTCGTTGGGGACTTCTCAAGACACCAGTTCAGCCGATTTTTGGGGAGATTAGGGTCTCCGTGGTATAGGCTAGAATCCAAAGAAGCAGCATTCTCTGATCCGGAAGATTCGACCTTATCTGTTGCGTTGAGTAGGATCGCCAAGAGAATGAACTGCTAGAGCTTCACCCTCCGTCAGATTGAATGACCACGGGCAATAGCGTTTGATCTGGAGCAGAGGAGATCAATGACCATGGGAAATGGCTTTGATCACATACAACCTACCATAGAAGAAGATCATTCAAAAGCAAAGAAGACAGTAGTACCGGAGTTAATTCACAAAAACAAAGCAACTCTAACTCTCAACTCTATCCTTAAAGTATTAGCACCCTATTATAATAATCTCACAAATATTTATCTATCAATCTTCTGATCTGCCTGACTAAGACCTGCAAGATAACTATAGCTTGCTTCAAGCCACAATCCTCGTGGGATTGACCCTGACTCGGTCAGGTATTACTCGGACGACCCAGTGCATTTGCTGGTACAACAGTACAAAAGTGTGGGGATTCGTGCCACTAAGTTTTTGGCATCGTTGCTGGGGACTGTTGAGTTTGGACAAATTAAAAGATTGTCTTGCTCCCTAGATTAGGTAATTTATTTTATTTTACTTTATTTGAGTCTTTTATTTTTATTTTCTTCTTCTTCAAATTTTTGAAAAAATCAAAAAGCTTTTAAAAAATATTTTTCTTTTCTTTATTTAATTTTTGTTCTTAGTTTGAGTCTTTTGTGTTTGTTCCTGGTGAGTTTCACGTTTTTCTTGGGTCTTTCTTTCAAAAAAAAAAAATTCAAAAATTGTTTCTTTGCTTAAATATTTTGTCAAGTATTTAAGTTTGCTGTCTTTTTGTTTATTTTCTGTTAATTTTCGAAAATTGTATTTTGGTTTTCTAAAAATTTTAGGTTTGGTGTTCTTTATATGTTCTTGTGTTCTTTGAGTCTTTTGAGTTTTGTTCTTCGTGTTCTTGTTAGTCTTCAAGGTGTTCTTGAATCTCTTTTGTGTTTTGATCTTAAAATTTTTAAGTTTGGTGTTCTTTTATGTTTCCCTCAAAAAATTTTCGAAAATAAGGAGCATTACATCTAAAAATTTTAAGTTTTGTGTTTTTACTTGTTTTTCTCTCTCCTTATTAAATTAAAAAATAAAAAATATCTTTTCTATCTTTAAACTAACCTAATTTTCGAAAATATCATTTAAAATACAGATTTTAATTTCAAAATTTTTATCTTATCTTATCTTAGTTGTCAATTTTCAAAAAAAAAAATCAAATCTTTTCAAAATTAAAAAATCTTTTCAAAATTAAAAATCCTATCTTTTTCAAAAATCTTATCTTTTTCAAAATTCAAAAATTTTATCTTATCTTTTTCAAATTTCAAAATTTAAGAATTCAAATTTCAAAATTAAAAATCTTATCTTTTTCAAATTTCAAACTTTAAAATTAAATCTTTTTCAAAATCAAATTTTAAAACTTAGCTTTTTCAAATCTTTTCCAAATCCTTTTTGTTTCTTATCTTATCTTTTCCAACTTCAAATTTTAAAATTCAATCTTTTTCAAATCATTTTAATTTCCTATCTTATCTTTTCCTATTTTCAATTTTCAATTTCAAATCTTTTCTTATCTTATCTCTTGTCTTATTTTGAATTCAAATCTTTTTTTAATTAATTAACTATCTTCTCTCTCTTCTTTTTTAAAACTATCTAACTAACTCTAATCTCTTCTTAATTTTCGAAAACTTCTTCCTCTTCTCTCTCTTCTATTTTCGAAAATTTAACATTTAAATTTTAAATCTCTTTAAATTAATTAACTTAATTTTCGAAAACAATTAATTAATAAAATAAAAATAAAAATATTTTAATTCTTATTTACTTTTTCTATTTATACTTCTTCTCATCTCCACTCATATCATTCGAACTCTTCTTCTTCCCCTTCTTCCATCTTCACTTTTCTAATTTATTCTATCTTCTTTTTTTCACATCTCACTTTAACGAGGAGCTTCTTGCCAATTGGCACGAAAACTCTTCTTCTTTTTCTTCTTTTCTTTTCTTCTTGTTTATGACTAGGAATAGGGATAAAGAACCCCTCTTGACTCCTGATCTTGAACCTGAGAAGACTCTAAGGAGGCATTTATAACAAGCTAAAGCACAATTCTCCGGAAGAGACCTTTTAGAAAGTTTTGAACAAGAAAGGGAAGACATGGCCGAACCTCAAGAGGAGCCAAGAAAGGTTCTTGGTGACTTCACCATGCCTACCTCTGACTTATATGGCAGAAGTATCTCTGTACCTGCCATTGGAGCTAACAATTTTGAGCTTAAGCCTCAGTTAGTCTCTCATCTGCAACAGAACTGCAAGTTCCATGGACTTTCACTGGAAGATCCACATCAGTTTCTTGGCAGAATTTTTACAGATTTGTGATACTGTAAAGACTAATGGAGTAGATCCTAAAGTCTATAAGTTTATGCTCTTTTCCTTTGCTGTAAGAGACAGAGCTAAATTTTAGTTGGATGCCCAACCAAGAGAGAGTCTTGACTCTTGGGAAAAGTTGGTTAATGCTTTTCTAGCTAAGTTTTTTCCTCCTCAAAGAATGAGCAAGATTAGAGTGAAAGTTCAAACCTTCAAACAAAGAGAAGGTAAATCCCTCTATGAAGCTTGGGAAAGATACAAGCAAATGATCAGGAGATGTCCTCCTGACATGCTCTCAGAGTGGTCCATCATAGGCGTGTTCTATGATGGGTTGTCTGAGATATCCAAGATTTTATTGGATAGCTCTGCAGGTGGATCCCTCCACTTAAAGAAAACACCTACAGAAGCAAGATAACTCATTAAAATGGTTGCTAACAACCAGTTCATGTACACTTCTGAAAGAAATACTGTAAACCATGGGACCTCTCAGAAGAAAGGAGTTCATGAAGTTGAGACTCTGAATGCCATACTGGCTCTGAATAAGATCTTGACCCAACAGGTCAACATGATCTCTCAGCATCTGACTGGGATGCAAACTGTAGCTTGCAATACTCAGAAAGCTTCTCCTGAAGTAGAAGCTTATGATCCTGATTAACCCACCATGGAAGAGGTGAATTACAAGGAAGAACACTATGGAAACATCTACAATCCTTCATGGAAGAATCATCCTAACCACTCATGGAAGGATCAATAGAAACCTCAGCAAGCTTTCAATAACAATCAAGGTGGTAGGAACCAGAATATGTTCAATAACAGACCATCATTCCCATCTTCTCAAGGGAATATGGAGATATCTAAGCAGAGCCTTTTTGACTTAGCCATTCTAGTCTCCAGCCTCACTAAGACCACCCACAGTTTCATAAATGAAACAAGGTCCTCAATAAAAAATTTGGAGGTACAGGTTGGTCAACTGAGCAAGAGGATCCCTAAGACTCCTCCTGACACTCTTCCCAGTAACACTGAGGTGAATCCCAAAGAAGAGTGCAAGGCAATAACCATGGAGGTAAAGGCCGAAACAGAGGAGATTGGGAAGGCGTTAAACGCCAGTGAAGAAGCCTTCACTGGGAGTTCAACACCCAAAATGGCAGCAAGCATGGCGCTGAACGCCATTAAGGAACCCCTCACTGGGTGTTTAACTCCCATCCTGGCAGCAGAGCTGGCGTTGAACGCCAGCCAGGGAGCACTGGCTGGGCGTTCAACGCTCAAACACCCAGGCTTTCTGGCGCTGAACTCCAGTGAGAAACCCCTCACTGGGGTTCAACGCCCAACTAGGTAGGATTTCTGGCGCTAAACGCCAGTGAGGAACCCCTCACTGGGCGTTCAATGCCTAACCACGTAGCCATTCTGGCGCTGAACGCCAGTAAGAAACCCCTCACTAGGCGTTCAACACCCACTCACCCAGGTAAGCTGGCATTGAACACCAGCAAGGACATCCCTGCTGGGTGTCCAACGCCCAAAACACTAGAAGAACTGGTGTTTAATGCCAGTCAGGGTGGACAGCAAGGGCATTCAACCCCTAATAAGCTGAAACAGCTGGCGTTGAACGCCAGTCAAAGCATACCCTTTAAGTGCTTAAAGCCCATTCAAGAACCTTCTATCCCAGAACCAAAGGAAACCACAAAGACAATAGAGGTTTCTTTGAATGCACTTCTTCAGTGTATGAGTTCTGATGACTATTCATCCTCGAATGAGGATGAAGACACTAGGAAAGAGCAAGTTGCTCGGTACCTAGGAGCTTTAATGAAGTTTAATGCCAAGTTATTTGGTACAATACCTTTGGAGGAAGAACCTCAACTGTGACCTAGGATCAAGCATAAACCTCATGCCACTCTCTGTAATGGAAAAACTGGGCATCCTTGAGGTACAAGATGCACACATCTCATTAGAGATGGCAGACAAGACAATGAAGAAGCCATATGGCTTAGAAGAGGTTGTCTTGGTAAAGGTTGAAAATCACTACATCCTTGCAAATTTCATTGTCTTGGACATAGGAGAGGATAAGGATGACTGTGTCATCCTTGGAAGACCTTTCCTAGCCACAGCCAACGCTATCATTGATGTGGCTAAAGGAGAACTGACCCTACAATTAGGGAAGGATCACATCTTATTCAAGATATCTCATCCTAATTCTCCCTCTAAAAGAGAGATGACTGTGCAACACTTAGTGTGCGAACCCTCTCTTTCTGTGCAGCACATTGCAGAGTCCCTAAACATCAATTCTAAGTTTGGTGTTGGGCAGCCGCCAATAAGCTCTAAGCACAAAGGTACTAAGAAGAAAGTACCTAAAGGCTGGAGTGATAAGAAAGTCCTAATTGAAGGCCTCTCACCTAGCATGAGAGCTGTCTTCACCAAGAATCTAGTCTTACCACATACAGTGAGTCGTGTCTTATCTCTAGAGCTTGTAGAGCTCATTCATGAGAGGACATGAAGAAGGTTCACTGTAAAGGGCTAAAATCTGAGCCCATACTCACCTCCGTAAGGAACTAAAGGTCAAGCTAGTGATGTTAAAAAGAGTGTTTGTTGGGAGGCAACCCAACCTTAATTAATTATTTATTTTCTTTTATTTTGTTCTATTTTTTTCAGAGTCATGATCATGTGCATCAGTCAGAACAGAGACAGATTTTATAGCAGTGAAAACAGAACACTCCGGATAGAGTGTTAAAGTTGAACGCCAGCCAGGGTATCGCGACTGGTCGTTCAACGTCCATCATGGACAACATTGCTAGCGTTGAATGCCAGCCAAGGAGTAGCCCCTGGGTGTTCAAATGTTGGTGCAGAGAAGTAAAGAATATGAATTTCCTAGCCTCTCAGGATCTGTGGGTCCCACAGCGGCTTCACCTACCCTACCTACCCCACTTACTTTCACACTTTTCCATACACACTTCCCTATTAACCCCCACCCACTTCAAAATTCAATTTCTCACCCAAAACCCACCCTATGGCCAAACCCTACTGGTGCACGAAATTGTGATCTCAATGGCGCCAACAACTTGGTACGCACAATTGTAATATCACTCTTTTTCACTACTTCGCACAACTAACCAGCAAATGCCCTGGGTCGTCCAAGTAATAAACCTTACGTGAGTAAGGATCGATCCCACGGAGATTGTCGGCTTGAAGCAAGCTATGGTCACCTTGTAAATCTCAGTCAGGCGGATTAAAATGGTTATGGAGTTTTAATAATTAAAATATAAATAAAACATAAAATAAAGATAGAGATACTTATGTAAATCACTGGTGGGAATTTCAGATAAGTGTATGGAGATGCCTCATTCCTTTTGAATCTCTACTTTTCTACTGCCTTCGTCCAATCTTTCACACTGCTTTCCATGGCAAGCTGTTTGTAGGGGGATCACCGTTGTCAATGGCTACCGTCCATCCTCTTAGTGAAAATAGTCCAGCTACGGGTTACGTAGGGCTAATCATCT
The DNA here is from genome assembly GCF_000817695.3 of Arachis duranensis. Classification (NCBI taxonomy): domain Eukaryota; kingdom Viridiplantae; phylum Streptophyta; class Magnoliopsida; order Fabales; family Fabaceae; genus Arachis; species Arachis duranensis. The sequence goes on from NC_029775.3 coordinate 76,251,987, forward strand.
GTCAGTTCTTGATCGTGTAGGAATAGGATTTACTATCCTTTTGCGTCTTTCACCACGCCCTACAGTCGTGAGTTTGAAGCTTGTTACAATCATCCCATCCCAGATCCTACTCGAAAGACCACAGACAAGGTTTAGACTTTTCAGATCTCAAGAATGCTGCCAATTGATTCTAGCTTATACCACGAAGACTCTGATCGCAAGGAATTGAAGGCTCTGTTGTCAGGAGAGGCAATCAACGCATGGACTAGGAATCCAAGAGATACACATTCAAGCTTGTTTTCATGTAGAACGGAAGTGGTTGCCAATCACGCATTCATGAGTGAGAATGGTGATGAGTGTCACTTAATCATCACATTCGTCATGTTTTTATGTGAGAATGAATATCTTAGAATAAGAATAAGCATGAATTGAATAGAAAATAGTAGTACTTTGCATTAATACTCGAGGAACATCAGAGCTCCACACCTTAATCTATGGTGTGCAGAAACTCCACCATTGAAAATATATAAGAACAAGGTCTAGGCATGGACGAGAGGCCAGCCTCCAAAACATGATCAAATGATCAAAAGGTAATCCCCAGATTTAAATACAATAGTAAAAAGTCCTATTTATACTAGACTAGTTACTAGAGGTACAGAAATAAGTAAATGATGCAGAAATCCACTTCCGGGCCCACTTGGTGTGTGTTTGAGCTGAGTATTGAAGCTTTCACGTGTAGAGGTCTTCCTTGGAGTTGAACGCCAGTTTGTAACTTGTTTCTGGCATTTGACTCTGCTTTGCAACTTGTTTCTGGCGTTTAACGCCAGAATAGGCAGAAAGCTGGTGTTAAACGCCAGTTTGCGTCATCTAAACTCGGGCAATGTATGGACTATTAGATATTGCTAGAAAGCCCTGGATGTCTAATTTCCAACGCAGTTAAAATCGTGCCATTTGAGTTTCTGTAGCTTCAAAAATTCGATTTTGAGTGCAGAGAGGTCAGAATCCAACAACATCAGTAGTCCTTTGTCAGCGACTGAATCAGATTTTTGTTCAGGTCCCTAAATTTCAGCCAGAAAATACCTGAAATCATAGAAAAACACAAAAACTCATAGTAAAGTCCACAAATGTGAATTTTGCTTAAAAACTAGTAAAAATATACTAAAAAGTAACTAAATTATACTAAAAACTATGTAAAAACAATGCCAAAAAGCTTATAAATTATCCGCTCATCACCTACCCATCCCCACTCCTATAAATACCCCTCTCCATAACCCTTCATACACACACCTCTCATACCCTTATACAACCCACAAGGTTGAGCCCTCTCTCCCCCTCTCTATCCTTTTATTTTCTTCTTCTTCTACTCCATTCTTCTATTCTCTTTATTTTTTCTCGAGGACGAGCAAAGTTTTAAGTTTGGTATTGGAAAAGTATAGCTTTTTTATTTCCATTATCATTCATGGCACCCAAGGTTGGAGACTCCTCTAGAAAGAGGAAAGGAAATGCAGTAGCCAATCCCTCTGAATCTTGGGAGATAGAGAGATTCATCACAAAAGACCACCAAGACCACTTGTATGAAGTAGTGGCTGAGAAGAAAGTGGTCCATGAGGTCCCTTTCAGACTCAAGAAGAATGAGTATCCGGAAATCCAAAGAGAGATCTAGAAAAGAGGTTGGGAAGTCCTAACCAATCCCATTCAAGATGTTGGGATTCTCATGGTGCAATAGTTCTATGCTAATTCATGGGTTACAAAAAACCATGACACCAGTGTGAACCCAAATCCAAGGAATTGGAGTACCATGGTCCAAGGAAGAATCTTATATTTTAGTCCCTAAAGTGTGAGGTTGGTGTTCAACTTACCTCTAATGCAAGGAGATCCTCATCCTTACACTAGGAGAGTCAACTTTGATAAGAGATTGGATCAAGTGCTCTCAGATATCTATGTGGAACGAGCACAGTGGAAAAGGGATTCCTAAGGCAAGCCTATTCAACTAAGAAAGGCTGACTTTAAGTCCATAGCTAGATGATGGTTAGAATTCATCCAAAGATCTATCATCCCTACTAGCAACCGATCAGAAGTGACCATTGACAGAGCCATCATGATCCATTGCATCATGATTGGAACTGAGGTAGAAGTACATGAGGTGATTCCTCAAGAATTGTACAAGGTAGCTGAGAAACCTCACACCAATGCTAGGTTGGCATTCCCTCACCTAATCTGTCATCTATGCAATTCAGCTGGAATTGTCATAAATGGAGATGTCTCCATTGGGGAGGATAAGCCAATCACTAAGAAGAGGATAGAATAAACTAGAGAGCATGCACAAGAGCCTATGCAACCACCTCAGTATGAGATCCCTGAGATGCCTCAAGGGATGTATTTTCCTCCCCAAAGCTATTGGGATCAATCGCAGACTTCTCTTGGAATAAGGAGTGACATAGAAGAGATCAAGCATCACATTGGATCCTCAAGGAGGAGCACTAGCCGCCACTATTAAAGGTGGATTCATTCTTTTTTACTCCTTTCCTATTATTTTTCTGTTTTTTGTCTATTTACTTATCTGTTCTCGTGTTTTAGTTGCATGATCATTTTCATTGATGCTTAAAAGTTATAAAATGTTCCATATATCTCTCACCTTGCTTAAATAAAAATTTTATTAAAAAAAATTAAAAAAATGCATGAATTTCAAGTTTAAAATAAGAATAGTTCAATTATTTTGATGTGGTGTCATTTCTAAATGTATGAAATAAACAGTGCATATTTGAAGTTGCAACTTTAGAATGTTAGCTCTTGAAAGAATAAGAAAAAATAAAAAGTATATTGATAATCTGAAAAATCTAAAAAACTTGGTTCTTGAAGCAAGAAAAAGCAGCAAAAAGAAAAAGAAAAAGCATGTTGCAAAAAAAATATTTACATGTGCATGCGAAAAAGAAAGAAAAAAAAGCGAGAAAGAAAATATAAAAAGCAGAAAAATCCATTACTGCCAAAAAATGCAGGAAAAGGAGGGAAAATTTAAAAAGCCAATAACCCTTTAAACCAAAAGGTAAGGGTAAAAGGACCCAAGGCTTTGAGCATCAGTGGATAGGAGGGCCCAAAGGAATATAATCCTGGCTTAAGCGGCTAAACCAAGTTGTCCCTAACCATGTGCTTGTGGCATGAAGGTCTCAAATGAAAAGCTTGAGACTGAGCGGTTAAAGTTGTGGTCCAAAGCAAAAAGAAAGTGTTTAAAAATTCTAAACACCTCTATCTGGGGACTCTAGCAAAGTTGAGACACAATCTGAAAAAGTTCACCCAGTTAAAGTGTCTATGGCATGAATATATCTGGTGGTAATACTGGAAAATAGAGTGCTTAGGGCCATGGCCAAGACTCTGAAAGCTGTGTTCAAGAATCAAAATAAGCTTAACTAGGAGAGTCAATAATATCATCTAGATTCTAAGTTCCTAAAGATGCCAACTATTCTAAGTACCAATGGATAGTGAGATGCCAAAACTATTCAGAAGCAAAAAGCTACTAAGTCCGCTCTTCTAATTGTAACTAAGCTTCATTAGAAAGGTAGAAATTTATTGTATCTTAATTTTTTTTCCTACTGTGTTTTAGTAGCTTGGTGACGCGTACGCGTCGATCCACGCACACATGTCGCAGATCAGCGTGGGCCAATTTTGGAAAAAACGTGGCCAGTGATTTCTAGCTCATTTTGGGCCCAATCAAACTCATTTCTAATGCTATTGAATCCAAGGATTGAAGGGGAAGGAACCAGTCATTGTTTAGTTTTTATCATGTTTTGGGTTAGAATTCTAGAGAGAAGCTCTCACTTCTCTCTAGAATTATGTTAGATTAGATTCAAATCTCTTCTTAGATCTAGATTTTAATTCTTGTTTTCATCTACTCTTCCTTTCAATTTCTTGTTGCTACATCTTTACTCTTTTAGTTCCTTTTGTTAATTTCTTATTCTAGTCATTTTTATGTTCATGCACTTTTGTTCCCTTTGATTTCAATTAATGCAATTTATGTTTTATGTTCCTTTATCATTTAATTGCATTGTTATTGTTAATTTCTTCCTTTGGTAGTTGTTAGAATTTACATTTCTTGCAATTTTACCATGCTTTTCTTTTATGCCTTCCAAGTGTTTGATAAAATGCTTGGTTGGGTTTTAGAGTAGATTCTTCTTCTCTTGGCTTGAGTTGAGTAAATAGAGACTCTTAAATTGTCAAAGTCTTTATTGATTGACAATTGGAAGTTGCTAATTGACTTGAATGCCACTAAAGCTAGTCTTTCACTATGATTTAACTAGAACTTGTGGACTCAAGTTGATTATATCCACTTGACTTTCCTTCATAGTTAGAGGTTAACTAAGTGGAGCAATGGACAATTCTTGTCACAATTGATGATGATAATGAGGATAAGACTTCTAGTTCTCATCCCTTGCTAAGAGCTTTCTTAGTTATTAGCTTATTTCCTTTGCTATTTACATTTCTTGTTCCTTATTACAAAAACCCCAAAACATTCCTTCATAACCAATAATAAAGCACTTCATTGTAATTCCTATGGAGAATGACCCGGGATTAATACTCTCGATTATTTTATTGGGGTTTGTACATGTAACAAACAAATTTTTGATTGAGGAATTGTTTGTTGGTTTAGAACTATATCTGCAACGAGAATTCATTTGTGAAATTCTTTACCGATAGACAATTTTCGTTCATCAATAACATAACACCATTGCCGGGGAATTGCAATGGTGTTATGTTATTAGCTATTGTGAATATATTCATATTGTGAATATCCAACTTTTTGGTTATTTCTAAGTCTTGTTAGTAATTGGGAGTTTACTTTTTCTTTACCTTTTTGATATTTTTGTTTTGATTTCCTCTTGTCCATATGAATTCTCATCCTTGTGGTTTTGGATGTGGTTGTGGTTGTAACTATGTTGTAGGTAATGGAAACTTGAATGATGGCTCATATTATGGGAGATATGAATTTTTGAGAAGGGAGCCACATCCATATGAGCAATCACCATGGCAACCTCCTCATTCAAGCTACTATGATAGTAATCCCTCCTATAATGCATATCATTCCAATGGATATGATGGTTCTTATCATGATTATGCCACTCAATCACCATCATTCCATGCACCATACTCTCAACATAGTCCTCAAACACCATCATTCCAACCACCATATTCTCAATCTACATCTTATTTCCATCAATTACCTCAACATAATCTGGTGCACGAAATTGTGATCTCTAACAATGGCATTCAACTTGGTATGCGCATCTACTAACTCAGCACTTTCTTCACAACTCCGCACAACTAACCAGCAAGTACACTGGGTCGTCCAAGTAATAAACTGATGAGCGGATAATTTGTACGCTTTTTGGCATTGTTTTTAGTATGTTTTTAGTATGATCTAGTTAGTTTTTAGTATATTTTTATTAGTTTTTAGTTAAAATTCACTTTTCTGGACTTTACTATGAGTTTGTGTGTTTTTCTGTGATTTCAGGTATTTTCTGGCTGAAATTGAGGGACCTGAGCAAAAATCTGATTCAGAGACTAAAAAGGACTGCAGATGCTGTTGGATTCTGACCTCCCTGCACTCGAAGTGGATTTTCTGGAGCTACAGAAGCCCAATTGGCGCGTTCTCAACGGTGTTGGAAAGTAGACATCTTGGGCTTTCCAGCAATATATGATAGTCCATACTTTGCCTAAGATTTGATGGCCCAAACTGGCGTACAAAGTCACCCTCAGAAATTCCAGCGTTAAACGCCGGAACTGGCACAAGAATGGGAGTTAAACGCCCAAACTGGCACCAAAGCTGGCGTTTAACTCCAAGAAGAGTCTCTACACGAAAATGCTTCAATGCTCAGCCCAAGCACACACCAAGTGGGCCCGGAAGTGGATTTTTATGTCATTTATTCATCTCTGTACACCCTAGGTTACTAGTTTTCTATATATAGGACCTTTTACTATTGTATTTTCATCTTTGGATCTTTGGATTATTTTTAGATCCTTTGATCATCTTCGGACATCTAGTTCTTAGATCATTGGGAGGCTGGCCATTCGGCCATGCCTAGACCTTGTTCTTATGTATTTTCAACGGTGGAGTTTCTACACACCATAGATTAAGGTGTGGAGCTCTGCTGTACCTCGAGTATTAATGCAATTACTATTGTTCTTCTATTCAATTCCGCTTGTCCTTTGTCCAAGATATCACTTGTTCTTCAACTTGATGGATGTGATGATCCGTGACACTCATCATCATTCTCACTCATGAACAAGGTGACTGACAACCACTCTTGTTCTACAAGCATTCGAGGCTCTAGTGTTTATCTCTTGGATTCCTGATACACGATGCATGGTTGATCGCCTGACAACCGAGTGCTCGCCTGACAAACGAGCCAGCCATTCCGTGTTCGTGGTATAGGCGAGAACTGATGGCGGCATTCAAGAGAATCCGGAAGGTCTAACCTTGTCTGTGGTATTCTGAGTAGGACAACAAGTCGGACACGACAGCTCCGGCCGCCACACACAAGCCGAACCAGTCATCTCCGACTAACACAGAAGATCTCATCTGAGATCGACCTATAGTTTCAGGTAACCCTCAAAACATTGGCACCGTTGCCAGGGAACCTGGAAGTCATCCCATCACCATGGCAGACGACCATGACAATGACCACAATTCAGGTCTAGAAGATAGAATGCCACAAAAAAATGTGGACACTTGGTGCACGAAATTGTGATCTCTAATAATGGCATTCAACTTAGTGTGCGCATCTACTAACTCAGCACTTTCTTCACAACTTCGCATAACTAACCAGCAAGTGCACTGGGTCGTCCAAGTAATACCTTACGTGAGTAAGGGTCGATCCCACGGAGATTGTTGGTATGAAGCAAGCTATGGTCATCTTGTAGATCTCAGTTAGGCTGATTCAAATGGTTATAGAGTTTTTGAATATAAAGATAAATAAAACATAAAATAAAGATAGAAATACTTATGTAAATCATTGGTGGGAATTTCAAATAAGTGTATGGAGATGCTTTATCCCTGTTGAATCTCTGCAACATACTGCTTTCTTACTTTCAATCCTTCATACTCCTTTCCATGGCAAGCTGTATGTAGGGCATCACCGTTGTCAATGGCGACTTCCTATCTTGTCAGTGAAAAAGGTCCAAATGCTCTTGTCACAGCACGGCTAATCATCTGTCGGTTCTCGATCATATCGGAATAGAATCCATTGATTCTTTTGCGTTTGTCATCACGCCCAACAATCATGAGTTTGAAGCTCGTCACAGTCATTCAATCCCTAAATCCTACTCGGAATACCACAGACAAGGTTTAGACTTTCTGGATTCTCAAGAATGACCGCCGGTCTGTTAGGATGCCTCAGCTGCATACATCACTGCACTTCCACTTGACACCTATCGTTAATGAGAAACGGCTCGTCTCGCCGTGACCTTCTCTTGAATTCTCAAAGCTTCTTTCGCTCCATCCCTGTAGGGGTAGAGAACCCATCGCTGTACCGCCAAAGGGTTCTAGCTTATACCACAAAGATTTTGATTAAGGAATCCAAGAGACACACGCTCGGTCTAAGGTAGAACGGAGGTAATTATCAGTCACACGTTCATAAGGATGGACGATGATGAGTGTCATGGATCATCACATCCATCAGGTTGAAGTGCAACAGATATCTTAGAACAAGAATAAGCTGAATTGAAGAGAAAATAGTAGTAATTGCATTAAAACTCGAGGTACAGCAGAGCTCTACACCCTTAGTCTATGGTGTGTAGAAACTCCACTGTTGAAAATACATAAGTGATCAAGGTTCAGGCATGGCCGAATGGCCAGTCCCCATAAACATGATCAAAGGATCATAAGGTAATCCAAAAATAATCTAAAGATGTCTAATACAATAGTCAAATGTCCTATTTATACTAGACTAGCTACTAAGGTTTACAGAAATAAGTAATTAATGCAGAAATCTACTTCTGAGGCCCACTTTGGTGTGTGCTTAGGCTGAGCTTGAGCTTTACACGTGTAGAGATTTTTTTTGGAGTTAAACACCAAGTTGTAACGTGTTTTTGGCGTTTAACTCTGGTTCGTGACGTGTTTCTGGCGTTTGACTCCAGAATGCAGCATGGAACTGGCGTTGAACGCCAGTTTACGTCATCTAATCTCAAATAAAGTATAAACTATTATATATTTATGGAAAGCTCTGGATGTCTACTTTCCAACGTCGTTGAGAGCGTGCCATTTGGAGTTCTGTAGCTCCAGAAAATCCATTTTAAGTACAAGGAGGTCAGAATTCAATAGCATCAGCAGTCCTTTGTCAGCCTTCTATCAGACTTTTGCTCAGGTCCCTCAATTTTAGCCAGAAAATACCTGAAATCACAGAAAAACACATAAACTCATAGTAAAGTCCAGAAATATGAATTTTACATAAAAACTAATAAAAACATCCCTAAAAGTAGCTAGATCCTACTAAAAACTACCTAAAAATAATGCCAAAAAGCGTATAAATTATCCGCTCATCATAATCCTAATCCATATTCTCCCTATACATACCCTTGTGATAATTATGACCAAGAACCCATTGAACCACCACCACTCCAACATTTCTACCCTTCCAACCAAGGGAGCTTCAAACCTCACTTAATACCACCTTCATTGGTTTTATTTCTACCCTCCTAGAGCTTATATCCTGTATACCTTTACCTTCTACCAACAACCAAAGCACCTTCCAACCTCCAAGGTTTAGTGCATCTCCTCTTCAACCACAGGATGAATGTGAGAAATCAACCGAGAAGAGGAGCATGAAGGAGATTTTGGATTCTCAACTTGAGAACAAGGAAATGAAGTGTGTTTTGCAATAAGTGGAAGGGATGGAGATTGTTGAAGTAGAAGAAGTTGAAGAAGACCTAGGGGAGGTTGAACAAAAAGGAAACTCCATCAATGAATACAACTCTACACCAAGTAACAATGGTGATCTTGTTGAAGCTTCTTCCATTGAATGTGAAACCGATGTTGAGGAGGGTGTGCAACCTCCAACACATGACTTGATCAATGAGGAAGAGTTGCAAGAAGTTAGCAAACAAGTGGAAATTGAAGAAAGTTGTCAAAAGATGAAAGTCATCAAGGAGGAGCCAAAGGAAGTGGCGCCTACAATGTTAAAACCATTGGCTATCTTCCTTAATAAGTCACCATCCAAATTACAAATTGAGTGGGTAATCATCTCATCCTTTAATTTCCTTGGCCCATATCAATATGCATTGTTAGAAACGGATAGTCAACTTAGAACTATTTGTGGGTTAGAAATTAGAAAAGAGTTGGATGTTGGTTGGCAACAAGAATCAAGGTACATAGGCGGTTGAAACTCAAACTTTGGGATTCAAAGAAGGAGTGAAACTCAAGTCAATGGAATTAGGATGATGAATAGGAGTTGCAAGGAGAATTCAATAAGTTTGTCACCCTATTGGAAGCATGAAAATCAAGAAGAAAGCGGGTTGACAAACAAGGTATGGGACCCCGGAATATACATAGACAATCATCAACTTTGGGGCCTTGTCACTTGCTTAAGCTTCCTTGAAGGCCTTATTTGCCTAATTTGGGATCCCGGAGGCTATTAGAAATGCAAATATTGGTGGGGATTCAAGGAAGAGTTCAAGCATAAGCCACCATAGAAAAGCCCCACCAAATGTCCAACTTAAGGACTTAAACTAAAAGTGCTAGGTAGGAGACACCCCACCATGGTAAACTCTTTCCATTATCTTGTATATATAAGCAATGAATGCATTGGGTTGCCATTGTTAGGTAGTTTTCTTATTTACATATTCTTGTTTTAGTGTTTTGGTTATGAGTTTGTTTGATTAGATTTGTACCTTAAGTTGTAGGTTAGTTGTTGTTAGATTGTATTTTACTTGAAGTGTAAGTTTTGTTTCTTTGAAAATTTTTCAAAAAAATTAAATATTTTTGTTAAATTTGAATTTTGGTTGATTTAGAATGTTTATAGGTTAGGAGAGTATTAAATTTTGTTTTAGGCTTCTTTTAAATTAAAAAAAAGTGTCAATCCACGCTTAAGCGTGGGCCATGCTTATGCGTGGATTGCCATATGGGGATCTCTGGTACAAAAACCAGAGAGTTGTGCCCACTTTATGCCTACTTTATGCCAGTGCACCCACGCGTAAGTGTGGGCGACGCTTACGCGTCGATTGCCCCTGCTGCAATCCATGCTTAAGTGTGGGCGACGCTTATGCATGGATTGCACCCTGTTTTTCTCCTTTCTCCTTTCTTCTTCTTTCTTCTTTTCTTCTTCTTTCTTTCCACCTTTCTTTTTCTCTCTTCTTCCTTTCTTACTTTCTTCTTCTTCTTCCTCTCTGATGATTGGATTTTTGACGGTTTAGAATTTCACAAATGAATTCTCGTTGCAAGTATAGTTTCTAAACCAACAATAATCCTTTCATACAAAAGATTGTTTGTCACAAGTAACAAACCCCTAAAATTAATAACCGAAGTATTCAAACCTCGGGTCATTCTCCCTAGGAATTGTAATGAAGTGTTTTGTTATTGGTTGTGAGTTATTTTTGGGGTTTTAATAAGAAACATGAAAGATAAATGGCAAGAAAGTAAACTAAGGCCTAAAAAGGTCTTGGCAAGGGTTGGTGGTCAAGGATTTCTATCCTAATCACCAACCACAATATGAAAATTGGCATTGGAAGGCATAAAAGGAAAGCATAGTAAATTGATAACAAGAATAGAATCTAACAACAATTATTGAAATGAATTAACAACAACA
>NC_029775.3:76272462-76277045 GCF_000817695.3 Arachis duranensis
AAGTGTTTTGTTATTGGTTGTGAGTTATTTTTGGTTAATAAGAAATATGAAAGATAAATGGCAAGAAAGTAAACTAAGGCCTAAAAAGGTCTTGGCAAGGGTTGGTGGTCAAGGATTTCTATCCTAATCACCAACCACAATATGAAAATTGGCAAGGATTAATCTCATTAAATCATCCTCTAACTAGTAGTAAAGGAAAGTCAAATGAGCTATATCAATCCTAGTCCATAAGTCCTAACTCTCCACTAATTCAATTAGTGAGAACTAGAGTCAATGGATCCCAATCATCAATTACTTGGACATTAGTAACTCAAGAGTTCCTAAGTTACCTTTCCAAGCCAAGAGTATAAAATTCTACTCTAAAATCCAACCAAGCATTTCATCAAACACTTGGAAGGCATAAAAGGAAAGCATAGTAAATTGATAACAAGAATAGAATCTAACAACAATTATTGAAATGAATTAACAACAACAATCAAAAGAAACACATTTATTATGAATTACCTTGATTGAATTGAAAGAGAGTAGAAGAAACAAAAGTAGATCTACAACAAAACACAAGAACAACATAAAGGAAATTACAACAAAAGAATGGAAGGAGAATGAATGTAACAACAAGGAATTGAGAAGATAGAAGTAGAAGAAGATGTATTAAAATCTAGATCTAAGAACTAAATCTAATCCTAATCCTAATCCTAGAGAGAAGTGAGAGCTTCTCTTTCTAGAAACTACTTCTAAAACTAAACTATGACTAATGGTTAAAAGTTAGTTGATTCCCCTTTAATCTTTGACTTAAATAGCATCAGAAATTAGTTGGATTGGGCCCATAAAGCTTGAGAATTTGCTGCCCCACGGATTGCATTAAGTGAACCAGGTGGCACAACGACACGTACGTGTACAGTGCGCGTACGCGTCACCATACGTGTAGCAACTATGGCAAATTTTATATCGTTGTAAAGCCCTGGATGTTAGCTTTCCAACCCAACTGGAACCGCATCATTTGCACCTCTGTAGCTCAAGTTATGACCGATTAAGTGCATAGAGGTCGGCTTGACAGCTTTTGCGTTTCCTTTATTTCTCTATGAGTTCTCCATTTCTACATGCTTTTCCTTCATTCCCTTGGTCCAATCCTTGCCTCTTAAATCTGAAATCTTGGCAAACATATCAAGGCATCTAATGGAATCAAGGAGAATTAGATTAGCTGTTTTAAGTCCTAAAAAGCATGTTTTCACTCTTAAGCACAATTAAAGGAGAAGTTATAAAACCATGCTATTTCAATGGATAAATGTGGGTAAAAGGTTATAAAATCCCCTAAATCAAGCACAAGATAAACCCTACAAATGGGGTTTATCAACCTCCCCACACTTAAACCAAGCATGTCCTCATGCTTAAACCAAGAATGAAGTAAGGGATGTCATTTATTCAATGAATGCAATTGCTTGGTCAAAATAAATCAATTCCCAAGAAGCATATATGCTCAAGGGCTAAGGACTAGCAAGTCTAATCCACAATTGAATTGAGTTATTAAATGTTTTTACAAACTTGCATGAAGAGTGATGATTGTAGGTGGAAGCATGTAATTGAGCAATCGAACCCTCACCGGATGTGTTTGCACTTTATTCGCTCAAGTGTTTAGGGTTGATTCTCTCAATTCTCTCCTAATCATGCTTTCTAAGATTTGTTTTTCTTCTAACAATCAACAAATATTTCATGCATGCATACATATATAATGAGATCTTTTCATAGGTTGTAATGGGGCTAGGGTCAAGGTATGATGCATATATGGTTAAGTGAGCTTGAAATTTGAATCTTTGATAAGCTTAAACTTTCCACCTAACCTATGACATCCTATACAATTTCAAAGCTAGCCTAACTACCCATTTTTTACCTTTTCACATATTCATGCATTTTCTTTTTCATTTCACAACACTTATGCATTGATCTTATTGAGCTTCGCTTTGGGGCATTTTGTCCTCTTTTTATTATTTTTCTTCTTTTTCTTTCTTTTTCTATTTTTTTTCTTTTCCATATTATTTTTCTTTTCTTTTTCTTTTGTTTTTCTCATTTTTTTCTTTCTATATACAAGAACCTCAATGCATAAGGTTTTACATTTGATCAATACATGAGTATGTACCCAATTCCCAATATTTCCAATAATAATACAAAACTACCCTTTTATTCACTCAATGTCCCAAGGTTCCCACACTTGAATGATACTCACACACACTAGCCTAAGCTAATCAAAGATCCAAATAAGGACTTTTATTGTTTTCCACTTTAAGGCTTGTAATGTGCTAAATTAAAGAACAAGTGGGTTAATTGTAGGCTCAAAATTGGCTAACAAAGGAAGATAAAAGGTAAGGCCATTTGGGTAAGTGAGCTAATGAAATGATGGCCTCAATCATATAAATGCATGAATACACTAAATAATGGATATAAAGGATCAAACAAATCAAAGATTACAATCATAAAAAGAGAATAATGCACACAAGAAGGAAAATAAGTGGTTATAAGATCTAACCACACCATTAGGCTCAAATCTCACTTGCTCGTGTTCTTAGCTCAAAAATTCATGTTCCACAAGATATATAATTCAAGCAAGTTCTATGAAAAGTTTTCACTCAAATCAATTGGTCCCCTATAGATAGAATTCTTGAAAAATTTCATTATTTTGACTAACCTTATTGTGTATACATATGCAAAAATTAAGAAAATGCAAGTAAAAATCCTAAAATCTTAGAATGAAATGCAAAAGTGTTGGAATTAGAAACTTGTCACCTAAAATCACCGACCGGTCGGACGACCTCCCCACACTTAAAAGTTTGCACCGTCCTCGGTGCATTGAAGAATGAGCAAAGGGGTACGGCGAGTCTCCGGATTGCTGCGTGTTCTTTCTTCTGCTTCCATGTTTGCTTGTGGTGCATTGTTCATGGAAAACAAAAATATAACACCATAAGATGAGACAATACAAAATCAAGGAAGCATACTTTGTTGGAGTGAGGTAAATCACTAGAATTGAGTGAGTGAATTAGTGTGAAATGAATGACAAATAAGTGTGTGAATTCTAAATTGCGCGGTTTAGAACACACATTAGCCTAAAAGTTATGTCACAAAAGAAGCATGCACTTCACTTATCCTAGTGTGCTTGAGATGCTTTAAGTAAGTTTGTAAGGTAAAACAAGCATTAGAGAAGCATGAAAGCATTCAAGTCAAACACATATGGATGCATATGATCATAAAATACAATGCATTAAGGTAAATGCACAACATCATCCATCAAGAAATTGCCTAATCACAGAATAAGGCTCAAATCACATGGTGGCCAAATCATGTAATTCAAGAACAATTCTCATCACTTGGTATTCTTAAAAGGTAAGCATGAAAAACTCAAAACCAAGTAGCAAAATATAACCTCAATTAAATAGTCCAACAAAGATTATCGAAAAACATTCATGCTAAAATAGCATTTAGGCAATAAGAGGCAACAATGTGTAGTAAATAAGATCAATAAGCCAACACTTATAATGAAAATGGAGAAAATAAAATGAAAACTAAACTAAAGCTATCTAACAAACTAACTAACTAACTAATTAACTAACTAAAATAAATGGTTATCCATGGTGTTTGGAAGTGTTGGATGAGGGGTAGAAGAAGGGAAGAAGAGAGGAAAAGGAAAGAAATGGAAAGAGGAGAAGAAGAGAAATGGATGGAAGAAAGGACATACACGTGTACACACGCATGGCGCGCGCGCACGGGTGGTGCAACAGAGAGAGAGGCACGGATGCGTACAGTGCGCTAACGCGTAGATGTGGATGTGGGCATAGGCGTGGACACGTACAGTGCGCGTCTGCGTGGGTGGCCAGCCAGGCTAGCGGCTCAATGTTGGCCCAGAGTTAGCACAACTCTCTGGTAAAAGTACCAGGAGTGCAAGTGGCATAATCGACGTGCGCGCGGCATGTGCGCTTGCGCGTGCATAGCGAATTCAGCATGATGGGCACGTACGCGCCAGGTGCGCGTACGCACGGATGGTGTTGGGCCTGGGGCTCAACATTCACACAGTGAAGGCCTAACCCTCGGGTTTGTTGGCTGGGAGTGGAACTTCTGCATCTACGCGCGCGCGCCATGTACGCATGCGCGTAAGTGGTCAAAAATGCTTAAAGTGCGCGTACGCACCATGTACGCATGCGCGTGAATGGTGCTCTATTTTTCAAAATTTTCCTATGTTTTTGCACCAATCTAAGCATTCTAAACCTCTAAACAGCTACCAAAATACCATAAAACCTTATTTAACATACTGAACTACCAATTAAACTCAACTATCTAAACAAAAACATGAATTTAAACTAGTTACCAACACGTACAAAAGAGAAAGAAATGAAAAGAATTTACCGTGGTGGGTTGTCTCCCACCTAACACTTTTATTTATTGTCCTTAAGTTGGACTTATGGGGGGCTCCTTATCAAGGTGGCTTGTGCTTGTACTCATCTTGGAACTTCCACCAATGCTTGGTTCTCCATTGTGCCCCAAGATTCTTTATGGATTGAGCCAAGTGTTGATGGAGTTCTTCACAAGCTTGGGGCTCC
>NC_029775.3:76277233-76277811 GCF_000817695.3 Arachis duranensis
ATTTCTAGGGACTTCCACCTCTTCACAAGATCTCTTGATCTCAATCCTTTGTTCAACAATTTTATCTAAACATTTTCCTTTACTCAAATCATAATAGGGAGGGTGAGAAAAATTTACCTCCTCAACGCTTTCAAATCCAACCGGAGAAGGTTCTTCATGCTCAAAGGATTCTTCACCACTAAGACTTGATGCTTGATCTTCGTCACCAAGGGAACTCAATTCTTTCTCTATCCCATCCAAGTCTTCGTATGGAATATGCATTGGAAGGTGTGCACTTTCCTCCCTAGCATCAATTTCAATCATCTTGGGGGGGGTTTTCTTCAACTCTATGTTCCCATGGAGGCTCCGCATCTCCTAAGTCTTCTACCACTTCTTCCTTGTCTTCAACAATTAAAGCTTCCTCCAATTGTTCCAATATAAAGCAATTTCCTTCATTTCCCACCGGAGTTTCCAATCTCTCCTTCATGCTATGTTCTTCATTCGATTCTCCACATGTAGCCATGGGAGTTCCTTGAGTATTCAAGCATTGGGAGGCTAATTGATTTGTTACCGCATCCAAGGCGGCCATGAAATTTTGC
>NC_029775.3:76278081-76278881 GCF_000817695.3 Arachis duranensis
ACTCTTGTTCCTCTTAGATAATATGATTAGGATCATGTGGCTCTTGGATCAATGGATCTGAGTATTCTTCCATGGGAGGTTGTGGTGGAAAGTAGTATTCATCTTATGGTTGAAAATTTTCATATATTGGGGGTGGTTCATCTTGGTAATAATATGGAGGGGGTGGCTCTTGAAAATGTTGATGTTGGAGTGGTGGTGGCTCTATGTGTGGTTCATATTGCTCATATGGTTGTTGGTAGGATGGATATGGATTAGGGTCATATGAAGGTGGTTGGTAAGAAGGGGCTTGTGAGTATGGTTGGGAGTTATGTTGAGGGTATGGATCATAGGCATATGGTGGTGGTTCTTGAAAGTCACAAGGAGATTCACCAAAGCCATTTGATTGGTATGCATCATAGAATGGCTCTTCTTCATAGTGCATTGGTGGGGGTTGTTGCCATGAGGATTGATCATATGCATATGGTTCCTCCCACCTTTGAGTGTCCCATCCTTGATACACATTCTCATTGAAGTTCTCATCACCTACAACATAGTTTTAATCACACTAATAGCCAAAGTGAGAATTCATGATAGCAAGAGAGAGCAAAAACAAAAAAATAGTAACAAATAAAAAGAACAAACTAAAAACTAACAAAGAAGCAAAAAGCAAACATATTCACAATATTCACATATATACAATAACCAATAACACAACACCATTGCAATTCCCCGGCAATGGTGCCATTTTGATGATTAGATTTTTGACGGTTTAGAATTTCACAAATGAATTCTCGTTGCAAGTATAGTTTCTAAACCAACAA
>NC_029775.3:76279028-76280741 GCF_000817695.3 Arachis duranensis
TATTTTGGGGTTTTGATAAGAAACATGGAAGTTAAATGCTAAAAAGTAAACTAAGGCCTAAAAAGGTCTTGGCAAGGGTTGGTGGTCAAGGATCTCTATCCTAATCACTAACCACAATATGAGAATTGGCAAGGATTAATCTCATTAAATCATCCTCTAACTAGTAGTAAAGGAAAGTCAAATGAGCTATATCAATCCTAGTCCATAAGTCCTAACTCTCCACTAATTCAATTAGCGAGAACTAGAGTTAATGGATCCCAATCATCAATTACTTGGACATTAGTAACTCAAGAGTTCCTAAGTTACCTTTCCAAGCCAAGAACATAAAACTCTACTCTAAAATCCAACCAAGCATTTCATCAAACACTTGAAAGGCATAAACGGAAAGCATAGTAAATTGATAACAAGAATAGAATCTAACAACAATTATTGAAATGAATTAACAACAACAATCAAAAGAAACACATTTATTATGAATTACCTTGATTGAATTGAAAGAGAGTAGAAGAAACAAAAGTAGATCTACAACAAAACACAAGAACAACATAAAGGAAATTACAACAAAAGAATGGAAGGAGAATGAATGTAACAACAAGGAATTGAGAAGATAGAAGTAGAAGAAGATGTATTAAAATTTAGATCTAAGAACTAAATCTAATCCTAATCCTAATCCTAGAGAGAAGTAAGAGCTTCTCTCTCTAGAAACTACTTCTAAAACTAAACTATGACTAATGGTTAAAAGTTAGTTGATTCCCCTTCAATCCTTGGCTTAAATAGCATCAGAAATGAGTTGGATTGGGCCCACAAAGCTTGAGAATTCGCTGGCCCACGGGTTGCATTAAGTGAACCAGGTGGCACAACGACGCGTACGCGTACAGTGCGCGTACGCGTCACCATACGTGTAGCAAATATGGCAAATTTTATATCGTTGTGAAGTCCTGGATGTTAGCTGATGAGCGGATAATTTATACGCTTTTTGGCATTGTTTTTATATTTTTTAGTAAGTTTGAGCTACTTTTAGGGATGTTTTCATTAGTTTTTATGTTAAATTCACATTTCTGGACTTTACTATGAGTTTGTGTGTTTTTCTGTGATTTCAGGTAAATTCTGACTGAAATTGAGGGATTTGAGCAAAACTCTGAAGAAGGCTGACAAAAGGACTGCTGATGCTGTTGGAATCTGACCTCCCTGCACTCGAAATGGATTTTCTGGAGCTACAGAACTCCAATTGGCGCGCTCTCAACGGCGTTGGAAAGTAGACATTCAGTGCTTTCCAGCAATATATAATAGTCCATACTTTATTCGAAGAATGACGACGTAACTTGGCGTTGAACGCCAAGTACATGCTGCTGTCTGGAGTTAAACGCCAGAAAAACGTCATTATCCGGAGTTAAACGCCCAAAACACGTCATAACTCGGAGTTCAACTCCAGGAAATGCCTCAGCTCGTGGATTAATCAAGCTCAGCCCAAGCATACACCAAGTGGGCCCCGGAAGTGAATTTATGCATCAATTACTTACTCATGTAAACCCTAGGAGCTAGCCTAAGTATATATAGAACATTTATCTATTGTATTAGACATCTTTAGTCTCAGTTTTGTATTATTCTTCATCTTAAGAGGCTATTGATCACGTTAGGGGGGCTGGCCATTCGGCCATGCCTGAACCCTTTGCTTATGTAGTTTCAACGGTGGAGTTTCTGCACACCATAGAT
>NC_029775.3:76281050-76295859 GCF_000817695.3 Arachis duranensis
CATTTTCCCGAGAGGATTGAAAGTAGCCACCGCTGATGGTGAACCCCTATACAAAGCTTGCCATGGAAAGGAGTAAGAAGGATTGAGTTGAAAGAGTAGGAGAGCAGGCGTCCGTGAGCTCTACAGCATCTCCATTCCGCTTATCTGAAATTCCTACCAATGAATCTGCATAAGTATTCTATCCCTTTTTATTATTCCTTTTTATTTATTATTTATTCCAATAATCACAATTCCCCTTTAATCTGCCTAACTGAGGTTTGCAAGGTGACCATAGCTTGCTTCATACCAACAATCTCTGTGGGATCGACCCTTACTCACGTAAGGTTTATTACTTGGACGACCCAGTACACTTGCTGGTTAGTTGAACGGAGTTGTGAATTCAACCAGTGCCATAATAAAGCTTTCATCTCAAAATAGTTAGAACATGGATCACAATTTCGTCCACCATTAGCTTTCCAACCCAACTAGAACCGCATCATTTAGATCTCTGTAGCTTAAGTTATGACCGATTAAGTGCAAAGAGGTCGGCTTGACAGCTTTTGCGTTTCCTTTATTTCTCCATGAGTTCTCCATTTCTACATGCTTTTCCTTCATTCCCTTGGTCCAATCCTTGCCTCCTAAATCTGAAATCACTTAGCAAACATATCAAGGCATCTAATGGAATCAAGGAGAATTAGATTTAGCTATTTTAAGTCCTAAAAAGCATGTTTTCACTCTTAAGCACAATTAAAGGAGAAGTTATAAAACCATGCTATTTCAATGGATAAATGTGGGTAAAAGGTTATAAAATCTCCTAAATCAAGCACAAGATAAACCCTACAAATGGGGTTTATCACTCTCTTCAAAAAAATAATAAATAAATAAATAAATAAAATACTTAAAAATTTTTTCTTTCTCTTTTCTTCCATTTTCTTTTATTACATCTGCTTATTTTCATTCACTGCATTTTAATTTTGTCTTTATAGCTTGTTCTTATTTTATTTCCTAAGTTTCTCATTTTAATCATGGTGTTGAATTCTCTTGCATTGTTTTGGTGCTTCGTGACTTGTTTAGCATTAATGGTCATATTTGTTCCACACACAAGATTAGTGCTTTAGTGCTTCCTAATTCATTATTCTTTGTTTTTGTACTCCATTTTCACTGAGTTAGGATGGGACCAAATGCTTTCATGCTTATCACTAATCTTGTTTGTGTCGATTCTTGCTTGAACTTGATGCTCTTCATGTCATTTGCTTATGCTCTGATTTTACTATTGCATCAAATATTAGTTGATATGTCCTTTGCCTATATTGCTCTCTCCCTCACATGCGTAGCTAACATGTAATGAGAACCTTACTCTTATTTGGCATTAGCCCCTGCCTATGTTCTATTGCTTTGATATCTTTATTGTAGGCTTAGTTTTCTTTCTTTTCCTTTCCTTTTAGGTTGGCCACCAAAAGAGGAAAAGGAAAAGCTTCTAAATGGGGCAACAAACAAGTCCGCTCACACAATCCTTTAAGGAAGCTCATCAGTTGTGGCAACCCGTTCACCTTAGTCTTCTTTGCATGCACCGAGGACGGTGCAATCTTCAAGTGTGTGGAGGTTTGGTCGATAACCGATCTCCATAGGTAACAATTTCCTTTTTTCAACACCAATTCTTAATTTTCTTTGTTAATTGGTGTTACATTGCATGATAGGTTGCATGATAGCTATAGTTTATGCATGTTTTACCACTTCTTTCTTATTAGGACTACTTGGTTAGGGTGATAATTGATTTTCCAAGAAACTGTTTTTAGGGCACCCTACCAATTTGAAAAAAAATTTTATTGAACTTGCTTGAAGAATTTATTCTGGAACATGGTTTTTGAGCTAAGAACACACAAGCATGTGAGATTTGAGCCTAATGGTGTGGTTACATGATATAACTGATGACATGTCACCATGTCATGTTTTTCTATGCTTTTTCATACAAGAAATTGATGATTTGTGCTCAAATATTGCATTCTTTTGTGCTTAAATGATATATTTTTTTGATCTTTTAATTTTATAAATCTTGTAGGAAATAAGAAGAAAAAGAAGCAAAGAAGCACAAAATAAGCTAAAAAGGAGAAAAAAAAAGTTTTAGGGCACACTTTGAAGTTGGAGCACACTTTGGAGCCTTAGGCCACGTTTTTAAAAGCGTGGCCCATGACCAAATTAAGGAAGAAAAGCGTGGCTCAACACAATGATTAAGAGCACAAAGCTCTTGACAAGAGCCTAGAGCTCTTGCCAAGAGCTTAGCTTTGCCGTACAAAAAGTGAGCATTGGAAGCAAATTTTTGCTAAGTTAAAATCTGGGCGCTCACAACATGACTATGCCTCCTTCAAAAGGCTATAACTTGAGCTAAAGGTGTCCGATTGATGCGCTTCTAGTTGCTTGGAAAGCTGACATTCAGAGATTTCCAAAAATATATGGTAATCCATATTTGGCATGAAATTGAGGCATGAGTGAAAGGCATCTTTAAGGGCCAAAAATAAGCAAAAAAATCAGTCAATGCCTTCACCAAGGTTCAAAGCTGGAGCCTCACTCCAAAGCAAAGTAGAGCTCTTGCGGAGAGCTCTAAACTCTTGCCAAGAGCTTTATCGTGCTTCACAACGAAAAAAAGAGAGGAATACAACATGGGAAAAATGGGGATGCTAGGATTCGAACTTGGAGACTACACTAGAGACAAAGAGGAAGCTCTTGCCCAAAGCTCTT
Source organism: Arachis duranensis (assembly GCF_000817695.3). Classification (NCBI taxonomy): domain Eukaryota; kingdom Viridiplantae; phylum Streptophyta; class Magnoliopsida; order Fabales; family Fabaceae; genus Arachis; species Arachis duranensis. Next base: position 76,283,766 of record NC_029775.3, read on the forward strand.
GGTGAGAGCCGAGCTTTGCCCTGGGAGTGTGACCCATGGGCCAAAAATTCAACCAAAATTCCCATTTAATTCAACTCTTCACAAATTAAAAGGACCACTTCAAATCAAGCAAAGCCCAATCAACATGAATCAAAGGCACAAGAAGTAATTAGCTTAGGAATTTATTTTTAATTGTAATTTGTTTAGAATTTCATATTTTTATTTTTCATTTTCATTTTGTAAAGCCTGTATAAGGCATTATCCTCATTCTTGAAAAAGGAAGGCTGGCTCCACTAGGGAGCATTAGGAGTAGGATAGAAAGCTCTCTCTTAGTTTCCCTTCCTGTTTTAAATCTTGGGTTGAGATTGGAGAAATTCTGTTTCAATCTCTATTTGAGATCTCTCTGTTTTTATTTTGATGCATAATTCAAGGAATTGTGATTTGAATCAAAGTCGCTTTACTGTTTTCATTTTTTTCTTCTTCAATCTGTTTGCTGTTGGATCAAGGAAGGAATTGAGATCTACACTTGTTTTCTAGTCTCTTTGATTCCCTGAGATCTTCAACCTCTCATTTTGATTTTGCAATTGAGTTGAATTTAATTTCTGTTTGCTTCTTCAAGCAATTCTATTTAAAGTCTGCTGCATTTGATTTCATATTCTGGTTCTCGGATTGATAGCTCTCTGTTCTCATTGTTTCTAATTTACTTTCCTGCACTTTTGTTCCTCTGCACTTTACATTTGAGTTGTTGTGATCTTGATTTATTTTCCTGCAATTTACAATTTCTTCAATTGTTTTAATTCTTAAATTACTGCCTCCTTTAATTTCCCTGCACCCAACCCCCTCTACTTTTCATGCAATTTATTTTTCTTGCAATTTAAGTTTTAGCTATTTTACTTTCTTGGTCTTTAAGTTTCAGCAATTTAATTCTTCTGCACCTTTAATTCACTACAATTTTACTTTCTGTTGATCAACTTCACACAATTCACTCAATGTTAGCTTGACTAAACTAATCACCCACTAAAGTTGCTTGATCCATCAATCCCTGTGGGATCGACCTCACTCTAAGTGAGTTATTACTACTTGATGCGACTCGGTGCACTTGCCGGTTAGATTTGTGTGTTTAGAATTCGTTTTCCACAAAAACACCATCAATAACCACTTTATTCCCTTCTTGTGTATGATTGTTCTCTTTCTATGATTATGATCTTTGATTTATTTGATTCTATTTGTCCATTATTTTGTGTATACATGCATTTATATGATTGAAGCTATTGTTTCAATTAGCTCACTTATCCAAATAGCCTTACCTTTTATCTTTCTTTGTTAGCCAACTTTAAGCCTACGATTAACCCACTTTGTTCTTAATATTAGCACATTACAAGCCTTAAAGCGAAAAATAATAAACGTCCTTAATTTGGATCTTTGATTAGCTTAGGATAGTGAGTGTGTGTATCATTCAAGTGTGGGGAAACTTGGAACATTGGTTGAGGTAAAATGGTGTTTTGTATTTTCATTGAAAATCATGGAAATTGGGTACGTACTCATGTATTAATTATGTTTAAACCATATGCATTGATATGTTTGTATATACTTTATTGCAAAAAAGAAAAAATATACAAAATAAAGAAAAATATATATAAAAAAATAGAAAGAAAAAAATAGAAAAATAAAATATATATAGAAAAAAATGCAATAAAAGGGGGGACAAAATGCCCTAAAGCAAAGTAATAATAACAATGCAGATAGAATGTGAATTAAAGAGAATGCATGAGTATGTGAAAAAATGTGGGAATCATGGGTAGCTAGGCATTGTATTAGAATTGTATAGGTTGTTACATGTGTTTGGTGAGAGTTTAAGTTAATCAAAGATTCAAATTTTCAAGTTTACTTGACCATATACATCCTTACCTTTACCCTAGCCCCATTACAACCTATGAATAAGTCCTCATGATAAATGTATGCATGCATTGAATAATTGTTGATTGTTAGATGAAAAACAAATCTTAGAAAGCATGATTAGAAGAGAATTTAGTGATCAACCCTATACACTAGAGCGACTAGAGCGGATACACTTTCGGTGAGGGTTCGATACTCAATTCCTTGTTTCCGGCTTTCATGAGCTTTCTTCTTGCAAGTCTATTTGAACTTCATTTTTTATATTTGAATTGGTGGGATTCATGAATCGTCATATGACCTTAGCCCTATTTGTTCATATACGTTCTTGGAAAATTGATTTACTTTTAACTCAGTAGGTAGAATCACCTTGCATTTAGTTGCATGCATGTGGATAGGTTTATATAGTTTCTTTGCATTGAATAAATGTTCATCCTTTTCTTGTCCTTCTTTATTCTTAGCATGAGGACATGCTTGGTTTAAGTGTGGGGAGATTTGATGCACCACTATTTCGTGGTACATTTTATGCTTAATTTAGTAGATTTTATCAACTTTTCTCACATTTAGTCAATGAAAAGCATGGTTTTGTAATTTTCTCCTATTTGTGCTTAAGTGTGAAAACATGCTTTTTAGGCCCTTAATTGGTTAATTTTAATTCACCTTTAATTCTATTCGATGCCTTGATATGTTTGTTAAGTGATTTCAGGTTTAGAAGGCAAAGATTGTGTTGAAGGAATGAAGAAAAAGCATGCAAAAGTGGGAGAACTCATGAAGAAAAGAAGGAATTGCAAAGCTGTCAATCCTGACCTCTTCGTACTTAATTGGTCATAACTTGAGCTACAAAAGTCCAAATGAGGCGGTTCTAGTTGCGTTGGAAAGCTAACATCTGGAGTTTCAAAATAATATAAAATTTGCCATAGTTGCCTTGCGTTTAATGATGCGTACGTGTCGATTCACGTGCACATGTCGCAGATCAGCATGGCCATTTTTGGGGAAAATGTGGCCAGCGTCTAGCTCATTTTGGGCCCAATCCAACTCATTTCTGATGCTATTGAACCCAAGGATTGAAGGGAAAGGAACCAAGTAGTCATTGTTTAGTTTTTATCATGTTTTACGTTAGAACTCTAGAGAAAGAAGCTCTCTCTTCTCTCTAGAATTAGGTTAGATTAGATTCAAATCTCTTCTTAAATCTAGATTTAATTCTTGTTTTCATCTACTCTTCCTTTCAATTTCTTGTTGCTACATCTTTACTCTTTTAGTTCCTTTTGTTAATTTCTTATTCTAGTCATTTTTATGTTCATGCACTTTTGTTCCCTTTGATTTCAATTAATGCAATTTATGTTTTATGTTCCTTTATTGTTTAATTGCATTGTTATTGTTAATTTCTTATTTTGGTAGTTGTTAGAATTTACATTTCTTGCAATTTTACCATGCTTTCCTTTTATATCTTCCAAGTGTTTGATAAAATTCTTGGTTGAATTTTAGAGTAGATTCTTCTTTTCTTGGCTTGAGTTGAGTAATTAGAGACTCTTGAATTGTCAAAGTCTTTTGTGGATTGACAATTGGAAGTTGCTAATTGACTTGAATGCCACTAAAGCTAGTCTTTCACTATAATTTGACTATAACTTGTGGACTCAAGTTGATTATATCCACTTGACTTTTCTTCATAGTTAGATGTTAACTAAGTGGAGCAATGAACAATTCTTGTCACAATTGATGATGATAATGAGGATAGAATTTTTAGTTCTCATCCCTTGCCAAGAGCTTTCTTAGTTATTAGCTTATTTCCTTTGCTATTTACATTTCTCGTTCCTTATTACAAAAACCCCAAAACATTCCTTCATAGCCAATAATAAAGCACTTCATTGTAATTCCTAAGGAGAACGACCCGAGATTAATACTCTTGGTTATTTTATTTGGGTTTGTACATGTGACAAACAAATTTTTGATTGAGGAATTATTTGTTGGTTTAGAACTATACTTGCAACGAGAATTCATTTGTGAAATTCTTTACCGATAGACAATTTCTGTTCATCAGCGATATATGTGGACCTATTCATCCACCATGTGAATCTTTTAGATATTTTATGATCCTAATAGACGTATCTTTGAGATGGTCACATGTGTGCTTGTTGTCTTCTTGCAACCTGGCATTTACGAGATTACTTGCTCAAATTATTCGATTAAAAGCACAGTTTCCAAAAATTTTAATCAAAGTAATTCGTCTTGATAATGCTGGTTAATTCACTTCCCAAGCCTTTGATGCTTATTGTATGGCTAACGGAATAAGCGTTGAACATCCAGTAGCTCATGTTCACACAGAAAATGGGTTAGCAGAATCTCTTATTAAACACCTCCAATTAATTGCTAGACCCTTACTTATGAGAACAAATCTCCCAACCTCAGTTTGGGGGCATGCAATTTTATGTGCCACAGCACTTATTCATTTGAGGCCAACAAGTTACCATCAGTTCTCTCCTATGCAATTAGCTTTTGGCCAACATCCAAATATTTTTCATTTATGTTCCCATTGCACCACATTCTCTCACCAAAATGGGAACCCAAAGAAAATTGGGGATATATGTTGGATTTGATTCTTCCTCTATAGTGAGGTATCTTGAGATACAAACTAAAGATGTATTTAAAGCCTGATTTACGGATGATCATTTTGATTAATCAAAATTTCCAACATTAGGGGGAGAGAATAAACTTCTAGAAAAGGAACTTAATTGGAATGCATCATCCTTAATACATTTAGATCCTCGATTAGGGCAATGTGAACTAGAAGTTCAAAAGATTATACATTTGCAAAGAACAGCAAATGAATTGCTTGATGCATTTTCTGATATAACAAGGATAACCAAATCCTATACACCAACTGAAAATGCTCTAATTCGAATTGATGTCCCAGTTGGACAAATAGCCACCGAAATAAATTCACGTCAGAAGCGTGGTAGGCTTGCCGATTCCAAAGACAAAAATCCTCAAAAAAGAAAAGAGGTAAATACTATTCCTGTTGAAAAAGACATAGTAAAAACAACTGTAGTTGTCTAAAATTATGATATAGTTTTAACACCAGAAGATATTCAGGTACCTAAAAATTCTGAAAAGGATGAGATCTCGATAAATTATGTCTTTACAGGAGAAAAATAGGACTGAAATAAGACAATTGTCAATGAAATATTTGCATATAATGTGGCATTAAATATCATGCATGAAAGTAAGTTTCTTGAGTCAAGTACAGTCGAAGAATGTTGACAAATGAATGATTGGCCAAAATGGGAAGAAGCTATGAAGGCTGAGTTAGAATCACTTGCAAAACGTGAAGTCTTTGGACCTATAGTCCATACATTAGAAGATGTAAAACCTGTTGGATACAGATGGGTATTTGTGAGAAAACGAAATGAGAAAAATGAAGTTGTACGCTACAAAGCTCGACTTGTGGCATAAGGTTTTTCACAAAGGCCTGGTATAGATTATGAAGAAACATATTCCCCCGTAGTGGATGCAATAACATTGCGTTATTTGGTCAGTTTATCCGCATACCATAAACTACATATGCATTTAATGGATGTAGTGACAGCCTACTTATACGGATTATTAGATCGTGATATCTATATAAAAGTTTCTGAAGGACTAAAGATATCTAAACCACCCCATGAATATTTACAGGTGTTATACTCAACCGAATTGCAAAGATCTTTATATGGTCTAAAGCAATCTGGACAAATGTGGTATAATCGTCTTATTGAGTATTTGCCCAAAAACGGATTCAAGAATGATGATATCTGCCCATGTGTTTTCATAAAGAAATCTGCATCTGGCTTCATTATAATTGTTGTGTACGTTGATGATTTAAATATCATTGGAACTTCTGAAGAGATTCAAACAATTGTAGAAGTTCTAAAAGAAGAGTTTGAGATGAAAGATCTTGAAAAGACTAAATTTTATCTCAGTCTGCAGATTGAGCATACAAAGAATGGGATCTTTATTCATCAAACAAGATACACAGAAAATATTTTAAAGACATTTTATATGGATAAGTCACATCCATTAAGTACCCCAAAAATCGTAAAGTCTTTGGATGTAGAAAATAATCAATTCCGTCTTAAAGAAGAAGATGAAGATATCCTTGGTCCTGAAGTACCATATCTTAGTGTCACTGGGGCACTAATGTATCTTGCTAATAATACATGACCTGATCTATCATTTGCTGTGAATTTAATAGCAAGGTATAGTTCTGATAATTGGATTTTTGACGGTTTAGAATTTCACAAATGAAATCTCATTGTAAAGTATAGTCTCTAAACCAACAATAATCCTTTCATACAAAATTTTTTTTTGTCACAAGTACAAACCCCTAAAATCTATAAACCGAAGTATTTAAACCTCGGGTCGTCTCTCAAAGGACTTGCAGGATAGTGTTCTTGTTATTGGTTATGAACTTGTTTATTTTGGGTTTTGGATGAGAAATATGAATAGTAAATGGTAAGAAAACTTTATTAACAAAATGGTCTTGGCAAGGTTTGGTTGTCAAGGTTCTTCATCACTATCACTAGCCACAAGTATGGTAGTTGCAAGGATTAATCCCACTTAGTCATCCTTAAATCAATTAACAAAGGAAAGTCAAGTGAGTTATATCAATCCTAGTCCATAAATCCTAGCTTTTCAATAATTGGATTAATGAAGGCTAGAGTCAATGGCTATCAACTATCAATCAATTAGACACTAGTAACTCAAGAAATCCTAAGTTACCTTCTCAAGCCAAGAACATAAAATTCTATTCTAACATTCTCCTAAGCATTTAATCAAACACTTGGAAGGTACAAAGGGAAGTATAGTAAATCACAACAAGAATGAATTCTAACAACAGTTGAATGCAAAGAATTAACAACAATAATCAAGGAAATCACAATTATCATGAATTACCTCAAATTGCATTATTGAAAGAGAACAAAGGAACAACAATCTATTCCAAAACAAAATGAAGAATTACAATTACTAAAGCACATAACTAGAAAGATGAAGATGAGAAGAGTAAGAATTGGTAAAGGATAAGTGAATTAAAGCATGAATTAAACCTAGATCTAAGAGGAGAGATTAACCTAAACCTAATCCTAATTCTAGAGAGAAGTGAGAGCTTCTCTCTCTAGAAAACTAACTTTAAACTAAAACTAATTCCTAGTGAATCAATCTATGCCTTCCCCTTTCATTCTTGGTCCTTTTAATCCTTTCTACCAGAATTCTGGCGCCAAAATGGGTCCAGAAACTCTCCAAAATCGCCAGGCACGTGTTGCTTTAATGAGATCACGTGTGGACTGCGACGCGTGCGCGCATGGTACGCGTGCGCGTCCTCGACCGATTCCACAATGTGCGCGCGAGCGCCTTATGCGTGTGTGCGTGCTTGGTCGAATTCTTTTCTTTGACTTTTTATACTTCTCTCCATTTGTAGCTTCCTTCCTTGCTCCTTTGATCCATGCCTAGCCTATTTCAATCCTGAAATTACTAGCAAACACATCAAGGCATCTTATAGAATTAAGGAGGAATTAGAATTCATCAAAATAAGGCTTAAAAAGCATGTTTTTACACTTAAGCACAAATACGGGAGAGATTACAAAATCATGCTAATTCCTTGGCTAAATGTGACAAAATGTTGATAAAATACTCTAAATTCAGTACAAGATAAATCCTAAAAACAGAGTTTATCAACCTCCCCACACTTAAACCTTAGCATGTCCTCATGCTAAAATAAGAAGGAACTAAGGGGTATGACATTTATTAAATGCAACTAAACCATATGAACCTATCTAAATGCGACTATCTATAGTGAATGAGAATACTTGGTCCAAACAAATCAACTCCCAAGAAAACATGTGTAAGCACAAGAAGTAGGTCAATAGGAATCGAGTCCAAACCACAATTGTATTGAATTATCAAAAGAAATTCAAGCTTGCAAGAATATAGATAATATGGGTGAACACATGCAATTGAACTTTGGAATCCTCAACGGATGTGTATCCGCTCTATTCACTCCAGTGTTTAAGGGTTAATTCACTCAATTCTCTTCTAGTCATGTTTTTCCAAGATTTGTTCCTCTTCTAACAATCAACAACCATTCAATGCATGCATACAAATATCATGAGGTCTTTTCATTGGTTGTAATGGGGCTAGGGTCAAGGTAGGATCATATATGGATAAGTGGACTAGCATTTGGATCTTTGATGAGCTTAAACTTTCCCACCTAACCTATATAATGACCTATATAATTGAGTTCTAACCTAACTACCCTTCTTTCACTTTTCCATATACTCAAGCGTTTGCTTCTCATTTCACAACACTTATGCATTGATCCTTTATTAAGCTTCACTTTGGGGTATTTTGACCCCTTTTATTATTTTTCTTCTCTTTCTCTTTTCTATATTTTGCTTTTCTTTTCCTGTCCATACAATGAGGATTTTCTTTTTCTTTTGTTTTTCTCCTCATTTTTTTTCTATACAAGAATCTCAATGCATAAGATTTTACAATTGATCAATACATGAATATGTACCTAATTCCCAATATTTTCAATGATAATACAAAACTACCCTTTTATTCACCCAATGTCCCAAAGTTCCCACACTTGAATGATACTCACACACACTAGCCTAAGCCAATTAAGGATCCAAATAAAGACTTTTCTTGTTTTCCGCTTTAAGGCTTGTAATGTGCTAAATTAAGAATAAGTGGGTTAAGCGTAGGCTCAAAATTGACTAACAATGGGAGATAAAAGGTAAGGCTATTTGGGTAAGTGAGTTAAATGAAATGATGGCCTCAATCATATAAATGCATGAATACAAGGAGTAATTGGACATATAGATTTGGGCAAATCAAAGATCACAATCATAAGAAAGAGAATAATTACACACAAGAAGGAAAATAAATGGTTATAAAATGTAACCACATCAATAGGCTCAAAAACTCACAAGCTTGTGTTCTTAGCTCAATACATGCTTCACAAAGTATAAAATTCAGGCAAGTTCCACAAAATATTTTTTTTTCTTCAATCAATTGGGTTGGTGTCCTATGATTAAGTTCCTTGGAAAATCTCAATATTTGACTAAGCATTCTTGTGATTGAGAATAAATTCCTAGTTTACCCTTTTCTTCATCAATTTAAAACCAATTTCTTATGCAAAACGGGTGACTAAGTTTTGACAGTTCAAACATGGTTTCTAATCACAACCATAAGCTAAAAAGAAAGATATGCAAAAGTATATAAAGAAAAATCCAACTAAAAGTATGGAATCTAGCATCCAAAACATCTAAAATCCAAAATACGCAGTAAAAGTATCCCAAAATAAACCAAAACGACAAGTATATACAAAAGTGTGCAAAATAAGATAAGATAACTAGATAGCATAACTAGGAAATAGCTAAAATGTTTACCGGTCCTCTAATGGTGCCACCGGCAATCTCCCCACACTTAAGATCAAGCATCGTCCTCGATGCTAATCCTAAGGATCAGGGATAGGTGCACCGGTAGGCTCTGGCTCAGGCTGTGGTATCGGCCGAGGCTGAGTCTCCTGAGTCTGAGGTGGCACCTCCACGTGAACCGGCTCCTCCTCATGAGTACTCTCATCGGAACCGGAAGACTCTGGTAGAGGGGGTAGCTCAAGGCCCTGGGCCACAAACAGCTGGTCAAGCCGGTCCAGGCGATGCATGATCTGGCACTTGCTACGCTCCATGTACCTGAAGAGACGCTGAACTAGTAAGTAAATCGGCTGAGGTGCGGCTGGTGGTGGCATAGGAAGTGCTGCGGCTGAGGTAGATGCTCCTGCAGGGGTTGATGATGAAGAGGGTTCAGCTCCCTCAACTGCTGCTCTAGCCCGAGATTGGCATCGAGAGGCAGGCTTCTCGTGCACCCAGGATCCCTATGGGATGGTAACTGGCTCCTTCTGAGGGAGCGGTGGAGGTGGCGATACATCATCCTGGTGCCACGGAACTCCGGCTCACTGAATCATCTGAGTGACCATGACCGAGAAAGGAAAGATGCCTCGGATATCGGCTCTTCACATGAACCACCTGATCAGCTGGGGATAATAAACCTCTTTCCCCTCCATCACACAGCTGATCAAGATCAACATAGCAACCGGGATCTCTATAAAATAGGTGGTAGGCATGACGTAGTGAGTGAAGATCTGCTGCCAAGTCTTGGCCTCTCGGCTTAGATAATTGAAGAGCATCCCCTTGGGTGCCTTATTCTCGACATCCATAACCCAAGGGGCATCCAGAGTGGCTACCACTGGTCTCAGTGCATCAAAATCAAAGGTCATGCAGTGAAGGTCTATCTCGGCCTGTAGGAAGGCATCAGTGTCACTGGTCTTAGGCCGGCAGGTAAGGGCATCCTCAATGGCTTGCTCTGAAATAGGTACTTCAATCCCTCTAACAAGTACCGAGTCAAGGGTGTTTGCGGAAGAAATTCCAAGACCGGTTCACCCAGCTCAACTCTCTATCCACAAAAGCCAAACCCATCTGGTCAATGTGCTGGTGGATGATGTCAGTGAAATCCGATGGGATAACTAGCTTCTTCTCAGTATTCAGATTCTTTGAATTGTAGCTAGGAAACCTGAGTTCACAGTAGAGATTGGGGAATTTGGCCTCATCCAAAGCTGGCAACATTTGGTTTGCTTTTTCTATTTCATTTAGAGGGTTTTGAGCATAGGCTAGAAGGGATGCAAAAGTAGGGTCTGGTGATCTCTTCCTCTTTTTAGAAGATGATGCTTTTCTTTTCCCTTTGTCCGACATCCTAAAAAATTGATGGCAATTAAGCATGTAGCACATAGCAAATAACAGGTATATTCGCGATGTAGGAGTGGAAAGTAATCATGATGTGAATTGAAAACTTAATTTGCAAATAAGCATGAGTGGAAACATAAACCAAGAATTCAATGTTCAATAAAATAAACAACTCTCACAAATTAAGCATTTCTCATCATACTTTGAAAGAATGATTAAAGAAAGTTAAGTGTAAGTGAAGTTAAGTTGGTGGCTAAAGAAATTAGTGAGTTAGGAAAGTGGAATTAAAATTTAGTGGTATGATGATAGATGAGCTTAATGAAGGAAGAGTTGTGACGAAGCATACGAATCATGTTCACAATCATGAGAGTATAGACATAACAAAATTAGCTTTCACACTAATTGGTGTTATAAATAATAGAAAGTGAATGAGCAACTATGAACAAGTAGAAATTGAATTTGGAAAAAGAAAAGAAGTCACGCATAAGGGTACACCAATGTTTGTGAAGGAATGAGATTGAAGAATTGCAATAATTGATTTACAGAGAGTGTTAGGAAATTCTCGATCCAATTAGGTCAATGCCAATCACGGGAGTCAAATAGAGATGGAAATTATCCCAATTTGAACTTAGTGTGCATTAAGTAAAGCGTAGAAAATTTATATGCCAAGTTCAATTTGTCAATAGAAATTAGAAGTGAAAACAGTTTTCTTGAAAATTGGGCAGCATTCCGGCTTAAAATTGGACGTTCCCGGATAGGCAAATGGACCAAAGACAGCATCAATCAATTGATAATCATGAAATCAAGTAGACATGGCAGCAATTAAACGCAATGTTCATCAATCAAAGCCATAATGCGCAGTAAACAATCAATGCATACATGGGCATGTGAATAAGTACAGCGCAATTATCAGGCCTAGAATCCTCTAACCACAACCTAACTACCTAACCGCAGTTATTCCTATCCATCCTAACATTCAAAAACTACATTCTAACTAATTACAGGAACTAACAGTGACTAATATGCAGTAAAACCAAAACAGAGCGGAGGTAAGGGAGTTGGGCAGTGACCTGGAGGTGGAGCAGAGATGGAAATGGGAATCGGGGAGTAGAAGGGAGGAGAGGGGGTGTAAACTGGAAGTCGAGTATCGCCGCGGGTGGTGGCGGTTGCGGCGGTGGTTCACCGTGACAACTGGGCGGAGCAGAGGAGAGAATAAAAGTAGTGATATGGAGACTGGGGCAGTGGTGAATGAAAGAGAATGAGTTACTGGTGGTTGCGCGACGGTGGAGGTTTTCGCGGTGGTAGCGTAGCAGGGCAGGGGCTCGGAGCAGTAGTTGGGTATGGGCAGAGGGGAGAGTGAGGAGAAACGGGATGCGAGAAGAGGGAGAGAGGAAGTGGGCGGTGCGGCGGCGGCGACGGAGCTGTCGCCGGCGGTAATGGGTTTGAGG
>NC_029775.3:76295894-76305368 GCF_000817695.3 Arachis duranensis
AGGAAGAAGGAGGGAGGGGATGGCAAGAGGGAGAAGAAGAAGGGGGGAGGGGAAGAAGGGTGGAGGGTGGGGTGCGCGACTGCGCAGCATTCCTCGCATCCTTAGGGTTATCATATTTTTACATCGATGCGGGCGCGTACGGTGCGCGTTCACATGAATTGATGGATTTGGAAACCGACGCGTACGCGCCTTGGGCGCTTATGCGTGGATGGTGAAAATTGGTAAAGATGCATGCGCGTACGGTGCGCGCACATCTACAAGGAGTTGGGCTGGAGGCATGGTACTAGCCCAGCGCTCGCCCAACTCTCTGGACGAATGTATGGGATGGTGGCATCAGCTAGGTGACGCGTACGTGGCAGGTGTGCGTCCGCGTGCATGGATATTGTATCTTAATGGCGCGCAAGCGTGATGTGTGTGCTCGCGTGCTTTCCCCTTTCTGCGTATAGACGCGTACGCGGTAAGTGCGCGTCTGCGTGAGGTGAGTTGGGCTAAGAGCTCAATGCTCGCATGAGACACAACATACATGTGACTATGCTAACAATCAATTTATGCAAACAAATCTATATGAAATGTACCTACAATGGCAACTCAAATCACTTATTAGACAAAATTAAAAGAGAGTGGAAAGAGTTTACCATGGTGGGGTGTCTCCCACCTAGCACTTTTAGTTTAAGTCCTTAAGTTGGACATTTTGAGGAGCTCATTGTCATGGTGGCTTATGTTTGTACTCATCCTTGAATCTCCAAGGATCTTTGCTTCTTGAATGGTTGACAAAAATTTCAACCATCTTCACCAATCTAGGATAGAGGTCTACCCAAGATATGAGTGCCCATAGTTGGTCTTCACATAGCGAACCGGGATCCCATATCTTATCTTCACACCCATCCGTGAGTTGGGTTTCATGATTTCTCCGTACGGGTGGTTGGCATAAGTGTGGTTGACACGTAGAACTCTCTTTAGTCCACCAATGCTTCCTTCTAGACTCATACAAAGTGATTCTTGTCCCATCATCATCCCTATACCTTAAAGCTTTGACCTTGGTGAGCTTTACACCGAATTTCCAACCACTACACAACTCGTTCTTACTTTTAATTTCACAAAGAGCTCTAAGTTGTCCATCTGTTTCAATCAAACCATATTCAAGCGAGAAAGTGAAGCTTAGGGATAAGAATTTTACCCACTTGAATGTTGTGTTGGATGGTGACTTCGGAAGGGAGATTTCCCCATACTTAGACAATGCAAGGTCTACATCCTTGTGCTCTTCTTTGTGTAATTCCACCTCTTGACAAATTTTTTCAATTTCAACCTTTCCCTTTTTATCACTTGGCTTGGTGTTGACTTCAAGGACCTCAATTTCTTGCCTAATGGGATGTGATTCAATTTTGTATAGGAATTCATTGATAAGTAAATCCATCTCTTGATCAACCCCTTCATATTCTTCAATTTCAATATACATCGTGCCAACGTTCTCTCCTTGGTGGATCTTCTTCGGTTTATTCTCTTCTTCATTGTTTACCAAGGGTATAGGTGGTTGTGCACACTCTTCTATTATCCCAATGGAGGGGTATTGAGTTGTAGCTAGAAATTCCTCCATGATTGAATCTATTTTTTGATTAACCTCTTCATATTCTTCAATTTCAATATGCTCCGGAGGTTGTTGAGATTCACATGGAGGTTTCATATTTTTTAAGTCTTGAACCACTTCCTTCTTTGTTTCAATAATTGTGGGTCTCTCCAATTGTTCTATTACTAGTACTGGTTCTTCCATTTTCACCATAATCTCCGATATCTTCTCCATGCTTTGCTCTTCCTTAGGCTTTCCACATGTGGCTACGGGGAGAACTTGAGTATTCAAACATTGGTGGGCTAAGACATGTCCCACCTTGGTCAAATTGGTCACAAACTCAAGTGTATCCCGCTTCATGGCTTCTTGTCCTTGAAGTAACAAAGTGAGAGGATCGTCTATTGGGGTTTGGGGTGAGTATGAAGGTTCATTATATTGGAGAGAGGGTTCATGGTAAGAAGGTGGTTCCTCTTGGTAAAATTGTGGAGATGGTGTGCATTGAGGTGGTTCTTGGTAATAATCTTGATAGGGTTGTGGTGGTTCTAAAGGTTCTTGCTCATGATGGTCACGAGGGTATGGTATGGGTGATTGGTGATATGGTGGATATGGATCATAGGAAGGTGTTTGGTGTGGAGGGGCTTCTAAGTATGGTTGAGGCTCATGTTAAGGATAAGAATTATAGGCATATGGTGGTGGTGATTGATTATCACAAAAAGATTCACCATAGCTATTGAATTGACATGCATTAGGATGAGAATTATACCTATAAGTATCCGGAGGTTGTTGCCAATAGGAGTGATCGATTCCTTGAGGCTCCTCCCATCTTGGAGTGTTCTATCCTTGGTACATGTTACCATTAAAGTCCACATTTTCTACAACATAGTTAGAACCAAACTCATAGCAAAAGTGAGAATTCATAGTGGAAAAACAAAATAAAACTAACAAAATCTAGTAAATAAACAAGAGACAAGCTATTCACAATATTCACATATGTACAATAACCAATAACATAACACCATTGCAAGTCCCCAGCAACGGCGCCATTTTGATGATTGAATTTTTGACGGTTTAGAATTTCACAAATGAAATCTCGTTGTAAAGTATAGTCTCTAAACCAACAATAATCCTTTCATACAAAAATTTTTTTTGTCACAAGTACAAATCCCTAAAATCTATAAACCGAAGTATTTAAACCTCGGGTCGTCTCTCAAAGGACTTGCAGGATAGTGTTCTTGTTATTGGTTATGAACTTGTTTATTTTGGGGTTTTGGATGAGAAATATGAATAGTAAATGGTAAGAAAACTTTATTAACAAAATGGTCTTGGCAAGGTTTGGTTGTCAAGGTTCTTCATCACTATCACTAGCCACAAGTATGGTAGTTGCAAGGATTAATCCCACTTAGTCATCCTTAAATCAATTAACAAAGGAAAGTCAAGTGAGTTATATCAATCCTAGTCCATAAATCCTAGCTTTCCACTAATTGGATTAATGAAGGCTAGAGTCAATGGCTATCAACTATCAATCAATTGGACACTAGTAACTCAAGAAATCCTAAGTTACCTTCTCAAGCCAAGAACATAAAATTCTATTCTAACATTCTCCCAAGCATTTAATCAAACACTTGGAAGGTACAAAGGGAAGTATAGTAAATCACAACAAGAATGAATTCTAACAACAGTTGAATGCAAAGAATTAACAACAACAATCAAGGAAATCACAATTATCATGAATTACCTCAAATTGCATTATTGAAAGAGAACAAAGGAACAACAATCTATTCCAAACAAAATGAAGAATTACAATTATTAAAGCACATAACTAAAGCACATAACTAGAAAGATGAAGATGAGAAGAGTAAGAATTGGTAAAGGATAAGTGAATTAAAGCATGAATTAAACCTAGATCTAAGAGGAGAGATTAACCTAAACCTAATCCTAATTCTAGAGAGAAGTGAGAGCTTCTCTCTCTAGAAAACTAACTCTAAACTAAAACTAACTCATAGTGAATCAATCTATGCCTTCCCCTTTCATTCTTGGTCCTTTTAATCCTTTCTACCAGAATTCTGGCGCCAAAATGGGTCCAGAAACTCTCCAAAATCGCCAGGCACGTGTTGCTTTAATGAGATCACGTGTGGACTGCGACGCGTGCGCGTCCTCGGCCGATTCTACATTGTGCGCGCAAGCGCCTTGTGCGCGTGCGCATGCTTGGTCAAATTCTTTTCTTTGGCTTTTTATGCTTCTCTCCATTTGTATGCTTCCTTCCTTGCTCCTTTGATCCATGCCTAGCCTATTTCAATCCTGGAATTACTAGCAAACACATCAAGGCATCTTATGGAATTAAGGAGGAATTAGAATTCATCAAAATAAGGCTTAAAAAGCATGTTTTTACACTTAAGCACAAATACGGGAGAGATTACAAAATCATGATAATTCCTTGGCTAAATGTGACAAAAGGTTGATAAAATACTCTAAATTCAATACAAGATAAACCCTAAAAATGGAGTTTATCAAGTTCCTCTCCAACCAGAAGATATTGGTATTGAATCAAACATGTCTTTCGATATTTTGATGGAACGGTTGATATGGGATTGTTCTATCCATATGGATCTAAGTCACAAGTAGTTGGCTATGCAGATGCAGAATACTTGTCTGATCTACATAAAGGGAGATCTCAAACAAGATACTTGCTCACATATGGTGGTACAGCTATATCATGAAAATTCACGAAACAGACGATTGCAGCAACATCCTCTAATCATGCTGAAATACTAGCGATACATGAAGCAAGTCACGAGTATTTTTGGCTCAGGAGTCTGATCTAATATATTCTATCATCATGTGGGCTGATTGATCAGAAGACAGCTCCAACTGTTCTGTTTGAAGATAATACAACATGCATTGCTCAACATAAGGGTGGATACATCAAAGTGATAGAACAAAACATATTTCTTCCAAATTCTTCTTCACTCATGATCGTCAAAGTCAATGGACAATTGATGTCCAACATATTCGTTCAAGCGATAATTTGGCAGATTTTTTTGCAAAGTCTCTTCCAAAATTCTCCTTTGAAAAATTAGTACATTAGATTGGGATGCGCCGATTTTGAGACATTAAATGATGTCGACAAGATGAAGAGATTGTACTCTTTTTCCTTGGTCAGATTTTTTTCCATTAGGTTTTTCTTGACAAGGTTTTTAATGAGGCAGTCCCAATTACAAAGGATTTTATACTCTTTTTCCTTCACTAAAGTTTTTTTCCGTCGAATTTTTCTTTAGTAAGATTTTAACGAGACATAATCCTAAATGGACATCTAAGGGGGAGTGATGTGATAAGATCAAAATGGATGCCCATTAATATAGGCGGTTGATTTTGTTTTCAATACTGATTGACTCAACTTCTCAAGGCAGACCAAAATTAATAAAATTGAAATTGTAAACTTCACACGCCTGCAATAACACATAAAATTCTCTTTCCTTTTTATTTCTCTTTATGAATTCTTAAGTTGCAATATATATAATACTAATAAATATATATAAGTTACTTCTATTGTTATAATAAAATAATTATATTAATAAATATCAATACTATAGTCTTTTTCGTACAAATATTAGTTTTACACAGGTTTCAAAAGGTAATGTCCATTTTGACCATTTGAATCGAACAAATGAATTAATTTAGTCATTAACTTTTAAAATAAGCACTAAGGTCCCTACTTTGAGAAATATAACTCGTTCCTTCTTTATATATTAACAAATTTTCATCTCACAGCTATTAGTAGTACTAATATAAATACTACTATGGGACACTAAGAATTATTTGATACAAATACCTTTTAATTTATTATTTAATTAAAATTAAGATAAAATATTATTTTAATCCTTAATATTTAAATTAAATTTTAATTTAATTTTTAATATTTTAAATGTTTTATTTTTGTCCTAAAAAATTTTAAATAGATTTAATGTGGTCTTATCGTTAAATATGACACAAATAGCTAATAAAAGGAATAAGTATGATTTTGGTCCCTAACATAGAGGTTGAAAATCGATTTCGTTCTTGGCGTTTTTTTTCACCCTAAAATAGTTCCTAATGTTTCAGTTTGTTTTAAAATCATCCTTCGAACGAAAATACCATTCTCCCTTTACTCCAAAATCAACCACCACCACCACCACCAGACCAGAAGCCTGCGCCCAACCAGAACCACCACCACCGCCACCAGTATCATCATGGTCATCATTATCATCATCAGAATTTTTTCCAAAATCAACCAAAATCAACCAGAAGTCCAAGCTGAACAAGAACTCACCACCACCACCACCATTATCATCATGGTCATCATGATCATCATCATCAGAAAATTCAAGCAACATGCACTTTGAATAAGAATCAACAAATTCAACAACAACAATACTCCAAATTCAAATTTCAGCAACAACACTATTTCATAAAAAATTTCACAAAAAATACAGAAATTTTACAAAAAATCCAATTCACAGAAGAAGAAGGAGGAGGAGGAGGAGGAGGAGGAGGAGGAAGAGGAGGAGGTGCGGTGCAGTGCGGCAGAGAAGATGGTGGTGGTGGTACGGTGGTGTGGTGCGGTACGGTGTGGCAGAGAAGAAGAAGAAGAAGAATAAGAAGAAGAAGAAAAAAAAAGAAGATGGTGGTGGTGGTGGTGCGGTGGTGCGGTGCGGTGCGGCAGAGAAGAAGAAGAAGAGGAAGAAGAAGAAGAAGAGGAGGAGGAGGAGTGATTTTATAATTTTTTTAATGAGGGGTATTTTGGTAATAAAAAAATTGGTAAAAAGGACGATTTTAAAACAAACTGAAATCTTTGGGACTATTTTATAGCGAAAAATGTCAGAAACGAAATAAATTTTTACCCTCTACGTTGGGGACCAAAATCATACTTATCCCTTAATAGAATGAATGACGTGAACGTTAATAACGTTACTAATTAAGTCATACATTCTTTCATGTGTAAAAAAAAATATATTAAAATCTTTCTGTAACGCTTCTTCTCCTTAATTTTTTTTTTCATGCAAAAATCCAAATTCTAACAATCAATCACCAACGCTTCAAAATCAAAGAATTAAAGCTTATTGGTGGATCAATTATGCTTACATACTGAAATCGATGTTATTGATTTTTCAATATGCGAACTATTTGTGTCAAATTTAATGGTGCTACAACATTGAACCCGCTTAAAATATTTTGGGTTGCGGACAAAAATAATATTTTACTCTTATAGTTGAGTTTTTCTTTAATTAATAGTATAGCTGGTGCGGTATGTTTTTGAAGGTGTTTCTTGATTTATTTTATTTGATCCACTTAAATGTGTTAATTAATTAATCATTTATTTGATTTGATCAAGATAAATATCAAATTATTTAATATTTTATTTGACTATATTAATTATAACTAATCAATTATAATTATTTGATTTGACTGGAATAAATGAAATAATTTTGTTTTAATTTACATTAATTTTTTTATTTTATATTTTGATTAATAATTTTTAAAAATGTTATAATTAATTATTTATTTGATTAGGTTCAAATAAATATCGAACTATTTAAATTAATTCTTTATGTTAATATAATAGTTTTTAACATAATTTATGTTGTTCAATTGATTCATTTATTTATTATCATATTAAAAATAATATCGAGAATAAAATGCTAATCAGATAATGCAATAATTATTAGATTTGTTTCCTTTTATAAAATCTTGAGATACTTTAATTTTCCACCTGTATAAGAATGTGTTTGATTTTGATTAAAAATCAAATTAGTATATTTACAATATTTTGATAATTTCATGACTTTTTTAATGATATTTTTTAGTGTTTTAAAAATTGAATCGTACTAATTAGTTCGATCGAATTAATTAAAAATTGGTCCTTTAAATGGTTCAGTTGTTATGGAAAATTATCTGGTAAAAAGGCAAAAAAATAAATTGAACTGGCAATAAACCGACAAATCAATAGAATCAGACGGTTTTTTAACGGTTTTCTGAATTTTAATTAAAAAAAATCAATATATAAAAGGCTGAAAGCATGCCTTCTCGTTTTCCTCCCTCACACAAAAATCCTATCCCTATTTCTCGCGATGGGATGAAGAAAGCTCCCTCGAACAGAAACAAGCAGAAGTGGCTTGCAAAAATTATGGAAAGAAAACTCAGAAATGAAGCTGGAAGTGTAATGAAAGAAGTTTTTAAATAAATGCTTCAAAAAGCGTGAATACAAAATGACAGAAGGGCAATAAGGTAAAGCCACGCGCGGCATCAATTAATGAACCCCTTCACATCAACTGACGTGACGCCTCGAGAATTGCGCGCACAATCTCCAAAATCAAAGCCCAGAAAACTATCCAGTTCCAACAGACCTAGTAGAAGGATGCACCAAACCAAGTCCACATGAACGCAACATCCTTGTCCTGGCTCGGCACGCCACATTTGGGGGCAGTGTTACAGAGCCGACCTTTAAACCTTTGAGGCTCAACGAAGGTGCGGCCTTTGGGCCAAATCATTTCCCTCAGCCCAATCATCTAGGACCTCCCGATCCACCGCCAATCATTCATCAATCATGTTCAGATACTAAATCGTATTTTTCCATAAAAAGATGATCTCGTTATCATGAAGCGATCTATATAAGAGGAGTTTCGGACTCTCCTTCCCAGGTATGACTGATAAACCCCAATTTGACGGTTTATCCTGTATTGAATTTAGAGTATTTTGATGACCTTTTCTCGCATTTAACCTATGAATTAGCATGGTTTTGTAATCTCTCCCATATTTGTGCTTAAGTGTAAAAACATGCTTTTTAAGCCTTATTTTGATGAATTCTAATTCCACTTTGATTCCATAAGATGCCTTGATGTGTTTAGTAGTAATTCCAGGATTGAAATAGGCTAGGCATGGATCAAAGGGAGCAAGGAAGGAAGCATACAAGTGGAGAGAAGCATGAAAAGTCAGAGAAGTAAAATCAGCCAAGCATGCGCACGCGCACAAGGCGCTCGCGCGCACATTGCAGAATCGGCCAGGGGCACGCACGCGTCAAAGTCGGCACATGACTTCATTAAAGGAACATGTGCCTGGAGATTTGGAAGGGTTTCTGAACCCATTTTGGCGCCAATTGCTGATAGAAAGGAATAAAAGGATCAAGGATTGAAGGGGAAGGGAATCTTGGAATCATTTTAGCATCATTAGGATTATGATTAGTTAGTTTTAGAGAGAGAAGCTCTCAGTTCTCTCTAGAATTAGGATTAAATTTATGTTAATCTCTCTTCTTAGATCTAGGTTTAATTCATGCTTTGATTCACTTTTCTTTTATCAATTCTTAATCTTCCCCTCTTCCTCTTTCTAGTTATGTGCTTTAATAATTGTAATTCTTCATTTTGTTTTGGATAGATTGTTGTTTCTTTGTTTTCTTTCAATAATGCAATTTGAGGTAATTCATGATAATTGTGATTTCCTTGATTGTTGTTGTTAATTCTTTGCAATTAATTGTTGTTAGATTTCATTCTTTCAATAATTGTTGTTAGATTTCATTCTTGTTATCAATTTACTATGCTTTCCTTTTATGCCTTCCAAGTGTTTGATGAAATGCTTGGTTGGATTTTAGTGTAGATTTTGTTCCTCTTGGCTTAGGTAGAGTAATTAGTGACTCTTGAGTATCTAATTCCTTTGTTGATTGATAATTAGAAGTTGCTAATTGATTTGAATGCCTCTAAAGCTAGTCTTTCCTTTAGGAGTTGATTAGGACTTGAGGAATCAAATTGATTCATCCACTTGACTTTCCTCCATGGTTAGAGGTGTGGGAGTAATGGACAATTTGTCATCACAATTGAGGAGGATAACTAGGATAGGACTTCTAGTACTCATATCTTGCCAAGAGCTTTGCTAGTTGTTAGTTT
>NC_029775.3:76305464-76307660 GCF_000817695.3 Arachis duranensis
CAACCAATAACAAGACACTTCATTACAATTCCTAGGGAGAACGACCCGAGGTCCAATACTTCAGTTTATAAATTTTAGGGGTTTGTACTAGTGACAAACAACTTTTTGTATGAAAGGATTATTGTTCGGTTTAGAAACTATACTTTACAACGAGAATTCATTTGTGAAATTCTAAACCGTCAAAAATCCAATCATCAAAATGGCGCCGTTGCCGGGGATTTGCAATGGTGTTATGTTATTGGTTATTGTACATATGTGAATATTGTGAATAGGTTTATCTTTTGTTTGTTTCTTAATTTTTGTTAGTTTTATTTTGTTCTCTCACTATGAATTCTCACTTTGGCTTTGAGTTTGGTTCTAATTATGTTGTAGGAAATATGGACTTAAATGGCAACATGTACCATGGATGGAACCATCAAAGATGGGAGGAGCCTCAAGGAATTGATCATTCCTATTGGCAACAATCTCCGGATACTTATAGGTATAATTCCCATCCTAATGCATGTCAATTTAACGGCTATGATGACTCTTTTTGTGACACTCAACAACCACCACCATATGCCTATGAACCTTATCCTCAACATGAACCTCAACCATACTCACAAGCCTTTCCACATCAAGCACCTTCCTATGATCCATATCCACCATATGACCAATCACCCACACCATATTCTTATGACCTTTATGAGCAAAAACCCTTATAACCACCACAACCCCATCAAGATTACTCCCAAGAACCACCTCAATACACACAATCTCTACAACCTTACCAAGAAGAACCACCTTCCTACCATGAATCCTCTCTCCAAAATGATGAACCTTCCTACCCACCCCAAACCTCAATAGACGATCCTCTCACTTTGTTACTTCAAGGACAAGAAGCCATGAAGCGGGATACACTTGAGTTTGTGACCAAATTGACCAAGGTGGTGCATACTTTAGCCCACCAATGTTTGAATACTCAAGGTACTTCCGTGACCACATGTGAAAGGTTAAAAGAAGAGCAAAGCATGAAGGAGAAATTGGAAGATCCGGTGGAGAAGGAGGAGTCGAATTTTGTGTTGGAACAATTGGAGAAGCCTATGATCATTGAAGAGAAGGAAGAGGTGGTTGACGATTTAGGAGATGTTGAAAGTCCAAGGGAATGTAGCATCATGGAGCACTCTTCCAAGAAGCTTGATTTTGATGTTGAGGAGGATGCGCAACCTCCAAGGCATATCATAGTTGGAGACTTGGAAGAGGCTTATCAAGAGATAGATTCACTCATGGATGAATTTTTCTCTACAATGGAATCCTCTCCCATTGGACATGGAGTTGAAAAATAGAAGAGTGTACACAACCTCCCGTACCCTTGGTGAGCAATGAGAAAGGGAACTACCAAGAGGAAAATGTTGGCATGGTGTATATCGAAATTAAAGAATATGAAGATATTGATCAAGAGATGGATTCATTCATCAATGAATTCCTATCCAAAATCGAATCACCTCCTATTAGGCAAGAAATCAAAGTTCTTGAAGGCAACACCAAGCCATGTGATAAAAAGGGAAAGGTTGAAATCGAGGAAGCTCGCAAAGAGGTGGAAATACACAAAGAAGAGCACAAGGAAGTAGACCTTGCATTGTCTAAGTGTGGGGAGGTCTCCCTTCCCAAGTCACCATCCAACACAACATTCAAGTGGGTAAAATTCTTATCTCTAAGCTTTAATTTCTCACTTGAATATGGTTTGATTGAAACGGATGGACAACTGGTGCACGAAATTGTGATCATCAATGGCGCCATCAACATGGTACGCACAATTGTAATCTCAACTCTTTATCACAACTTCGCACAACTAACCAGCAAGTGCACTGGGTCGTCCAAGTAATAAACCTTACGCGAGTAAGGGTCGATCCCACGGAGATTGTTGGTATGAAGCAAGCTATGGTCACCTTGTAAATCTTAGTCAGGCAAACTCAAATGGTTATGAATGATGAATAAAACATAAAGATAAAGATAGAGATACTTATGTAATTCATTGGTGGGAATTTCAGATAAGCGTATGAAGATGCTTTGTCCCTTCCGTCTCTCTGCTTTCCTACTATCTTCATCCAATCCTTCTTACTCCTTTCCTTGGCAAGCTGTATGTAGGGTTTCACTGTTGTCAGTGGCTACCTCACATCCTCTCAGTGAAAATGTTCAACGCACCCTGTCACGGCA
>NC_029775.3:76308294-76308595 GCF_000817695.3 Arachis duranensis
AATTTTCGTGTAGAGACTCTTCTTGGAGTTAAACGCCAGCTTTTGTGCCAGTTTGGGCGTTTAACTCCCATTCTTGTGCCAGTTCCGGCGTTTAACGCCGGGCAGTTTTGAGCTGATTTGGAACGCCGGTTTGGGCCATCTAATCTCGAGCAAAGTATGAACTATTATATATTGCTGGAAAGCCCAGGATGTCTACTTTCTAACACCGTTAAGAGCGCGTCAATTGGGCTTCTATAGCTCCAGAAAATCCACTTCGAGTGCAGGGAGGTCAGAATCCAACAGCATTTGCAGTCCTTTTTAG
>NC_029775.3:76309095-76310126 GCF_000817695.3 Arachis duranensis
TTTTAACTAAAAACTAATAAAAATATACTAAAAACTAACTAAAACATACTAAAAACATACTAAAAACAATGCCAAAAAGCGTATAAATTATCCGCTCATCACAACATCAAACTTAAGTTGTTGCTTGTCCTCAAGCAACTGAAAATCAAATAAGATAAAAAGAAGAGAATATACAATGAATTCCAAAAACATCTATGAAGATCAGTATTAATTAGATGAGCGGGACTTTTAACTTTTTGCCTCTGAACAGTTTTGGCATCCTACTCTATCCTTTAAATTCAGAATGATTGGCTTCTTTAGGAACTCAGAATCCAAATAGTGTCATTGATTCTCCTAGTTAAGTATGATGATTCTTGAACACAGCTACTTATTGAGTCTTGGTCGTGGCCCAAAGCACTCTGTCTTCCAGTATTACCACCGGATACATACATGCCACAGACACATAATTGGGTTGGGCTTGTCCTCATCAATGGGGATGTCTCCCTCTATGTCAACTCCAACTGAATAACAGAGGTGACAAATGAGATGAGGAAAGGCTAACCTTGCCAAGGTAGAGGACTTGTCCGCCACCTTATAAAGTTCTTGAGCTATAACCTCATGAACTTCTATTTCTTCTCCAATCATGATGCTATGAATCATGATAGCTCAGTCTATAGTAACTTCAGACCGGTTGCTAGTGGGAATGATTGAGCGTTGGATAAACTCTAACCATCCTCTAGCCACGGATTTGAGGTCATGCCTTCTCAATTGAACCGGCTTTCTTCTTGAATCTCTCTTCCATTGGGCGCCCTCTTCACATATGACTGTGAGGACTTGGTCCAACCTTTGATCAAAGTTGACCCTTCTAGTGTAAGGATGTTCATCTCCTTACATCATAGGCAAGTTGAATGCCAACCTTACACTTTCCGGACTAAAATCCAAGTATTACCCCCGAACCATAGTAAGCCAATTCTTTGGATCCAGGTTCACACTTTGATCATGGTTCTTGGTGATCCATGCATTGGCATAGAACTCTTGAACCATTAAGATTC
>NC_029775.3:76310611-76311442 GCF_000817695.3 Arachis duranensis
TCCTTGGATCACAACTTTATTTCTTTCTTTTTCTCTCTTTTTTTTTGTTTTTTCGTTTTCTTTTCTCTCCTTTTTTTCCTTTTTCTCCTTCTCTTTTTTTTGTATTCTCTGCTTTTTCTTACTTCAAGAATCATTTTTATGATTTTTCAGATCCTCAGTAACATGTCTCCTTTTTCATCATTCTTTCAAGAGCCAACATTCATGAATAACAAATTCAAAAGACATATGTACTGTTTAAGCATACATTCAGAAAACAAAAATATTGCCACCACATCAAAATAATTAATCTGTTATAAAATTCAAAATTCATGCAATTCTTCTCTTTTTCAGTTAAGAACATTTTTCATTTAAGAGAGGTGATAGATTCATAGGACATTCATAACTTTAAGGCATAGACACTAAGACACTAATGATCACAAGACCTTTGGGTCCGGGTTCACACTTTGATCATGGTTCTTGGTGATCCATGCATTGGCATAGAACTCTTGAACCATTAAAATTCCGACTTGTTGAATGGGGTTGGTAAGAACTTCCCAACCTCTTCTTCGGATCTCATGTCGGATCTCCGGATATTCACTCTTTTTGAGTTTAAAAGGGACCTCGGGAATCACCTTTTTCAAGGCCACAACTTCATAGAAGTGTTCTTGATACACCCTTGAGATGAATCTCTCCATCTCCCATGACTCGGAGGTGAAAGCTTTTGCCTTCCCTTTCCTCTTTCTAAAGGTTTCTCCAGCCTTGGATGCCATAAATGGTTATGGAAAAATAAAAAGCAATGCTTTTACCACACCAAACATAAAAGGTTTGCTCGTCCTCGAGCAAAAGAAGAAA
>NC_029775.3:76311689-76313045 GCF_000817695.3 Arachis duranensis
AGTGGGGTTTTATGAAGGATGGATGTGAGTGGTGAAGAAAAAGATGGGATTTGATAGGTGAAGGGTTTTTGGGGAAGAGGTGTTGAGGTGATTGGTGAATGGGTGAAGAAGAGAGAGAGTGGTGGGATAGGTGGGGATCCTGTGGGGTCCACAGATCCTGAGGTGTCAAGGAAAAGTCATCCCTGCACCAAGTGACGAGCAAAATTTCTCCCTGTGCCAATTCTGGCGTTAAACGCCGGGCTGGTACCCATTTTTGGCGTTTAACGCCAACTTCTTGCCCTTTCCTGGCATTTAACGCCAGTCTGGTGCCTCTTTCTGGCGTTAAACGCCCAGAATGGTGCCAGACTGGGCGTTAAACGCCCATCTGCTAGCCTTACTGGCGTTTAAACGCCAGCAAGTTCTCCTCCAGGGTGTGCTGTTTTTTTTTCTATTTTTGCTTTTTCAATTGATTTTGTGACTTCTCATGATCATCAACCTACAGAAAACATAAAATAACAAAGGAAAATAGATAAAATATAACATTGGGTTGCCTCCCAACAAGCGCTTCTTTAATGTCAGTAGCTTAACAGTGGGCTCTCATGGAGCCTCAGAGATACTCAGAGCAATGTTGGAACCTCCCAACACCAAACTTAGAGTTTGAATGTAGGGGTTCAACACCAAACTTAGAATTTGGTTGTGGCCTCCCAACACCAAACTTAGAGTTTGACTGTGGGGGCTCTATTTGACTCTGTTTTGAGAGAAGCTCTTCATGCTTCCTCTCCATGGTTAAAGAGGGATATCCTTGAGCCTTAAACACAAGGGATTCTTCATTCACTTGAATGATCAATTCTCCTCTGTCCACATCAATCACAGCCTTTGCTGTGGCTAGGAAGGGTCTGCCAAGGATGATGGATTCATCCATGAACTTCTCAGTCTCTAGGACTATGAAATCAGCAGGGATGTAATGGTCTTCAACTTTTACCAGAACATCCTCTACAAGTCCATAAGCTTGTTTTCTTGAATTGTCTGCCATTTTTAGTGAGATTTTTGCAGCTTGCACCTCAAAGATCCCTAGCTTCTCCATTACAGAGAGATGCATGAGGTTTACACTTGACCCTAGGTCACACAAGGCCTTCTTGAAGGTCATGGTGCCTATGGCACAAGGTATTGAGAACTTCCTAGGATCTTGTCTCTTTTGAGGTAGTTTTTGCCTAGACAAGTCATCCAATTCTTTGGTGAGCAAAGGGGGTTCATCCTCCCAAGTCTCATTACCAAATAACTTGTCATTTTGCTTCATGATTGCTCCAAGGTATTTAGCAACTTGCTCTTCAGTGACATACTCATCCTCTTCAGAGGAAGAATACTCATCAGAGCTCA
>NC_029775.3:76313201-76314138 GCF_000817695.3 Arachis duranensis
ATGGCGTTCACTGCCTCTCCCTCCTCTCTAAATTTGGCCATGTTGATGGCCTTGCACTCTCCTTTTGGATTTTCTTCTGTGTTGCTTGGAAGAGTACTAGGAGGGAGTTCAGTAATTTTCTTGCTTAGCTGACCCACTTGTGCCTCCAAGTTTCTAATGGAGGACCTTGTTTCAGTCATGAAACTTTGAGTGGTTTTGATTAGATTAGAGACCATGGTTGCTAAGTCAGAGTTGTTCTGCTTAGAACTCTCTGTCTGTTGCTGAGAAGATGATGGAAAAGGCTTGCCATTGCTAAACCTGTTTCTTCCACCATTATTGTTGTTGAAACCTTGTTGAGGTCTCTATTGATCCTTCCATGAGAGATTTGGATGATTTCTCCATGAAGGATTATAGGTGTTTCCATAGGGCTCTCCCATGTAATTCACCTCTTCCATTGAAGGGTTCTCAGGATCATAATCTTCTTCTTCAGATGAAGCTTCCTTAGTACTGCTTGGTGCATTTTGCATTCCAGACAGACTTTGAGAAATCATATTGACTTGCTGGGTCAATATTTTGTTCTGAGCCAATATGGCATTCAGAGTATCAATCTCAAGAACTCCTTTCTTCTGATTTGTCCCATTGTTCACAGGATTCCTTTCAGAAGTGTACATGAATTGATTATTTGTAACCATTTCAATTAGTTCTTGAGCTTCTGTAGGCGTCTTCTTCAGATGAAGAGATCCTCCAGCAGAGCTATCCAAAGACATCTTGGACAGTTCAGACAGACCATCATAGAAAATACCTATGATGCTCCATTCAGAAAGCATATCAGAGGGACACTTTCTGATTAATTGTTTGTATCTTTCCCAAGCTTCAGAGAGGGATTCTCCTTCCTTTTGTCTGAAGGTTTGGACTTCCACTCTAAGCTTACTCAATTTTTGAGGTGGAAAGAACTTTG
>NC_029775.3:76314231-76314539 GCF_000817695.3 Arachis duranensis
GTCCAACCATATTCTAGCTCTGTCTCTTACAGCAAAAGGGAATAGCATAAGTCTGTAGACCTCAGGGTCAACCCCATTAGTCTTGACAGTGTCATAGAATTGCAAGAATTCAGCTAAAAATTGATGAGGATCTTCCAATGGAAGTCCATGGAACTTGCAATTCTATTGCATTAGAGAAACTAATTGAGGCTTAAGCTCAAAGTTGTTTGCTCCAATGGCAGGGATATAGATGCTTCTCCCATAGAAGTTGGGAGTAGGTGCAGTAAAGTCACCCAGCACCTTCCTTGCATTGTTGGCATTGTTGTTGT
>NC_029775.3:76318941-76319460 GCF_000817695.3 Arachis duranensis
AAAACAGTAACTGCAGAACTCAGTCCGGTGGATCAGGCTAATGAATTCAATCAGCAACTAGACTTTCTAACTCAGCAGCTAGCCGAATTCAAGGAAATGTTACAGGAAACAAGAATGGCTAACAGGAACATGGAAGTGCAATTAAAATAGACAGAAAAGCAACTGTCAAAACAAATAGCAGATGAATGCCAAGCAGTTCAATTAAGAAGTGGGAAAACACTAAATACCTCACTTCAAAGCAGCAAGAAGACAAGAAATGAACAAATAGCTACTCAAAATCCCTCTGAGGACAGGCAGAGTCCAGAAAGGGATAAAGCTGGCGCTGAACGCCCAGACCATGCTCATTCCTGGCGTTCAACGCCAGAAACAAGCATGGATCTGGCGTTGAACGCCCAAAAGGAACATGGTTCTGGCGTTCAAACGCCAGTAACAAGCAAAGAGGTGGCGTTTAACGCCACCCCAGCTTCCACCCCTGGTATTCAAACGCCAGTGGGTGATCAGTCACATACAAGTGCTGAT
>NC_029775.3:76319560-76319920 GCF_000817695.3 Arachis duranensis
AGTAGTAGATTTTTTTTAGAATAAAGAAGTGATCTATATTTTTCGAGTTCTTAATAATAAATTATAATTAATTATATGTGGCGGCAATACTTTTTGTTCTCTGAATGAATGCTTGAACAGTGCATAATATGTACTTTGAATTTGATGAATATTGGCTCCTGAAAGGATGAGGAACACGAAAAATATTGTTGATAATCTAAAAAATCATGAAATTGATTCTTGAAGCAAGAAAAAGCAGTTCAAAAAAAAAAATATTCACAAGCCATGGGCACTAGCCAAGAGTAAAGAGGGATCCAAGGCTTTGAGCATCAATGGATAGGAGGGCCCAAGGAAATAAAATCCAGGCCTAAGCGGCTAAAC
>NC_029775.3:76321369-76322717 GCF_000817695.3 Arachis duranensis
TGTGGTATTCCGAGTAGGATTCTGGGATTGAATGACTGTGATGTGCTTCAAACTCCTGAGGGCTGGGCGTTAGTGACAGACGCAAAAGAATCAATGGATTCTATTCCAACCTGATTGAGAACCGACAGATGATTAGCCGTGCTGTGACAGAGCATAGGAAAGTTTTCACTGAGAGGATGGGAAGTAGCCACTGACAACGGTGACACCCTACATAGAGCTTGCCATGGAAGGAACCTGCGTGTGAGAAGAGGATTTCAAGGAAGAGTTGAAGTCAGAGGACAAAGCATCTCCAAAACTCCAACATATTCCCCAGTACTGCAAAACAAAGTAACATTGTTCCCTCTTTTATTTTTATAATCAAATCTAGTAATTTCACTTTTAATCCAAATAACCTTGTTGACATCCTAACTAAGACTAATAAAATAAATATTAATTGCTGCAAACCAATAATCCCAGTGGATTCGACCCTTACTC
The DNA here is from genome assembly GCF_000817695.3 of Arachis duranensis. Taxonomy (NCBI): domain Eukaryota; kingdom Viridiplantae; phylum Streptophyta; class Magnoliopsida; order Fabales; family Fabaceae; genus Arachis; species Arachis duranensis. The sequence goes on from NC_029775.3 coordinate 76,321,844, forward strand.
ACGTAAGGTATTACTTGGACGACCCAGTACACTTGCTGGTTAGTTGAACGAAGTTGTGAATTCAACCAGTGCCATAATAAGGATTTTGAATGAACAAGAGTCACAATAGTTTTTGTGTACATGCCCAAGAGCCAATATTGTTGATCACAATTTCGTCCACCATACGCACAATTGTAATCTCAACTTTTTATCACAACTTCGCACAACTAACCAGCAAGTGCACTGGGTCGTCCAAGTAATAAACCTTACGCGAGTAAGGGTCGATCCCACGGAGATTGTTTGTATGAAGCAAGTTATGGTCACCTTGTAAATCTTAGTCAGGCAAACTCAAATGGTTATGAATGATGAATAAAACATAAAGATAAAGATAGAGATACTTATGTAATTCATTGGTGGGAATTTCAGATAAGCGTATGAAGATGCTTTGTCCCTTCCGTCTCTCTGCTTTCCTACTATCTTCATCCAATCCTTCTTACTCCTTTCCATGGCAAGCTGTATGCAAGGTTTAGACCTTCCGGATTCTCTTGAATGCCGCCATCAATTCTAGCTTATACCATGAAGATTCCGATTAAGGGATCCAAGAGATAAACATTCGAGCCTTGTTTGCTTGTAGAACAGAAGTGGTTGTCAGGCACTTGTTCATAAGTTAGAATGATGATGAGTGTCACATAATCATCACATTCATCATGTTCTTGGGTGCAAATGAATATCTTAGAACAAGAATGAGCCGAATTGAATAGAAGAACAATAGTAATTGCATTAATACTCGAGGTACAGCAGAGCCTCCACCGTTGAAAATACATAAGAACAAGGTCTAGGAATGGCCGTGAGGCCAGCCTCCCAATGATCTAAGATAGCATAAGAATAAAGATAG
>NC_029775.3:76322936-76325325 GCF_000817695.3 Arachis duranensis
TTGTGCCAGTTTGGGCGTTTAACTCCCATTCTTGTGCCAGTTCCGGCGTTTAACGCCGGGCAGTTTTGAGCTGATTTAGAAGGCCGGTTTGGGCCATCAAATCTCGGGCAAAGTATGGACTATTATATATTGCTGGAAAGCCCAGGATGTCTACTTTCTAACGCCGTTGAGAGCGCGCCAATTGGGCTTCTGTAGCTCCAGAAAATCCACTTTGAGTGCAGGGAGGTCAAAATCCAATAGCATCTGCAGTCCTTTTTAGTCTCTGAATCAGATTTTTGCTTAGGTCCCTCAATTTCAGCCAGAAAATACCTGAAATCACAGAAAAACACACAAACTAATAGTAAAGTCCAGAAAAGTGAATTTTAACTAAAAACTAACTAAAACATACTAAAAACATACTAAAAACAATGCCAAAAAGCGTATAAATTATCCGCTCATCAACAACTTAGAGCTCTTTGTGGAATTAAAAGCAAGAACGAGTTGTGTAGTGGTTGCAAGTTAGGAATTAGGCTCATTAAGGTCAAGGCTTCAAGGTGTAGGAACGATGTTTGGAAGAATGCCACTTTACAAGGGTCTCAACGGAAGGCTTGGTATGTTAAAGAGAGTTCTATATGTCAACCACCCGGAAAGAGAGAGTATGAAGACCAAATCGAAGACGGGTGCGAAAACAAGATATGGGATCCCGGTTCGCTATGTGAAGACCAACTATGGGGACTCATATCTTGGGTAGAACTCTACCCTAGATTGGTGAAGATGGTTGGAAATTCTGTCAACCAATTGAGAAGCAAAGATCCTTGGAAATTCAAGGATGAGTACAAACACAAGCCACCATGACAATGAGTCTCTCAACATGTCCAACTTAAGGACTTAAAATAAAAGTGCTAGGTGGGAGACACCCCACTATAGTAAACTCTTTCCATACCCTTTTAATTTTGCTTAATAAGTGATTTGAGTTGCCATTGTAGGTAGATGTCTCATATAGATTTGTTTGAATAACTTAATTGTTAGCATAGTCACATGTATGTTGTATTTAGTAGTAGATGAATAATATCAAATTGCATTTTTTTTGTGAATTGTATGATGGTTGATTGAATAAAGAGTTGTGAGCAGTATAGGGAGCACCTGAGCACAATTTTTCTGCTTAAAAAAAAGGGGGGGTGGACGCGCGCGCATGATGTACGCGCACGCGTCCATGAGCAGATGCATCATCACCCAAATTACAGAGAGTTGGGCCTCTCCTGGGCACACACTATGCCCTGAGCCCAACACAACCCACGTTGACGCTTACTACGTGCGTGCGCGCCGATCATGAGAACAAGGAAGTGCACGTGGATGCACACCTGCCGCGTCTGCGTCGATCTGCTGCTGCAACTTCTGAGCCAATCTCCAGAGAGTTGCGCTGGATCTGGGCCAACTTTGAGCCCCCAGCCCAACTCATCTCACGCGGATGCGCACTCGTTGCGTGTGCGCCCATATGCCAACAGGAGGAAAGAACGCGAGCGCATGCATCGCGCTTGCGCGCTCTATGCTGCACCACCAACGTACGCGAACACGCACTTACCGCGTGCGCGTCCCCTAGCTGATGCCGCCACTCCAGGTCATTGTCCAGAGAGTTGGGCGTGCATCAAGCCCACTCTAAGCCTCTAGCCCAACTCAATGTACGCGTGCGCGCACTATACGCGCATGCGCACCTTTAGAGTTTCCCCATCCACGCGTGAGCGCGCTGTACGCGCACGCGTAGGTCCTTAATCTCGCCAATGTACGCGGACGCGCGCGGTGCGCACCCGCGTTGATTCGAAAAGAAGATAACCCTAATGCGCGAAGGGGTTGCGCAGTCGCGCACATCTCTTCTCCCCTCTACCATCTTCTTCCTCTTCAGTCCTCCAACCCCCGCCACTAACAGCGACCGCCGTCGCCACCACCTTCGTCCATCTCATACCACTCCGTTTCTCCCTCTCATCTCCAACCTCTCATTCTCTCGCTCTGCACATGACAGCGCGAAATTGTGATCAATACTTTTCACAACTCAAATAATCCCCGGTAATGAATCCAAAAACTTGGTGTTCAATACCATGGCATAAACACAACTTCGCACAACTAACCAGCAAGTGTACTGGGTCGTCCAAGTAGTAAACCTTGCGCGAGTAAGGGTCGATCCCACAGAGATTGTTGGTATGAAGCAAGCTATGGTCACCTTGTAAATCTTAGTCAGGCAAACTCAAATGGATATGGGTGATATACGAATAAAACATAAAGATAAAGATAGAGATACTTATGTAATTCATTGGTGGGAATTTCAGATAAGCGCATGAAGATGCTGTGTCCCTTCCGTCTCTCTGCTTTCCTACTGTCTTCATCCAATCCTTCTTACTCCTTTCCATGGCAAGCT
>NC_029775.3:76326186-76327518 GCF_000817695.3 Arachis duranensis
CAGCCAGAAAATACCTGAAATCACAGAAAAACACACAAACTCATAGTAAAGTCCAGAAAAGTGATTTTTAACTAAAAACTAATAAAAATATACTAAAAACTAACTAGATCATACTAAAAACATACTAAAAACAATGCCAAAAAGCGTACAAATTATTCGCTCATCACAACACCAAACTTAAATTGTTGCTTGTCCTCAAGCAACTGAAAATCAAATAGGATAAAAAGAAGAGAATATGCAATGAATTCTAAAAACATCTATGAAGATCAGTATTAATCAGATGAGCGGGGCTTTTAGCTTTTTGCCTCTGAACAGTTTTGGCATCTCACTCTATCCTTTGAAATTCAGAATGATTGGCTTCTTTAGGAACTCAGAATCCAGATAGTGTCATTGATTCTCCTAGTTAAGTATGATGATTCTTGAACATAGCTACTTATTGAGTCCAGACATACATGCCACAGACACATAATTGGGTGAACCTTTTCAGATTGTGACTCAGCTTTGCTAGAGTCCCCAACTAGAGGTGTCCAGGGTTCTTAAGCACACTCTTTTTGCCTTGGATCACAACTTTATTTCTCTTTCTCTTTTTCTTTTCGTTTTTCTTTCTTTTTTTTTGTATTCACTGCTTTTTCTTGCTTCAAGAATCATTTTTATGATTTTTCAGATCCTCAGTAACATGTCTCATTTCTCATCATTCTTTCAAGAGCCAACATTCATGAACCACAAATTCAAAAGACATATGCACTGTTTAGGCATACATTCAGAAAACAAAAGTATTGCCACCACATCAAAATAATCAAACTGTTGTAAAATTCAAAATTCATGCAATTCTTTTCTTTTTCAATTAAGAACATTTTTCATTTAAGAGAGGTGATGGATTCATAGGACATTCATAACTTTAAGGCATAGACACTAAGACACTAATGATCACAAGACACAAACATAGATAAACATAAGCACTAAAATTCGAAAAACAGAAAATAAAGAACAAGGAAATTAAAGAACGGGTCCACCTTAGTGATGTCGGCTTGTTCTTCCTCTTGAAGATCCTATGGAGTGCTTGAGCTCCTCAATGTCTCTTCCTTGTCTTAATTGCTCCTCTCTCATGATTCTTTGATCTTCTCTAATTTCATGGAGGAAGATGGAGTGCTCTTGATGTTCAACCCTTAATTGATCCACATTGTAACTCAAATCTTCTAGGGAAGTGTTGAGTTGTTCCCAATAGTTGTTGGGAGGAAAGTGCATCCCTTAAGGCATCTCAGGGATTTGATGATGAGAGGGGTCTCTTGTTTGCTCCATCCTCTTCTTAGTGATGGGCTTGTCCTCATCAAT
>NC_029775.3:76328121-76333244 GCF_000817695.3 Arachis duranensis
CATGCATTGGCATAGAACTCTTGAACCATTAAAATTCCGACTTGTTGAATGGGGTTGGTAAGAACTTCCCAACCTCTCCTTCGGATCTCATGTCGGATCTCCGGATATTCACCCTTTTTGAGCTTGAAAGGAACCTCGGGGATTACTTTCTTCAAGGCCACAACTTCATAGAAGTGGTCTTGATGCACCCTTGAGATGAATCTCTCCATCTCCCATGACTCGGAGGTAGAGGCTTTTGCCTTCCCTTTCCTCTTTCTAGAGGTTTCTCCGGCCTTGGATGCCATAAATGGTTATGGAAAAACAAAAAGCAATGCTTTTACCACACTGGTGAATGGGTGAAGAAGAGAGAGAGTGGTAGGGTAGGTGGGGATCCTATGGGGTCCACAGATCCTGAGGTGTCAAGGAAAAGTCATCCCTGCACCAAATGGCATGCAAAAATGCATTTTGAGCCAATTTTGGCGTTAAACGCCAGGCTGGTGCCCATTTCTGGCGTTTAACGCCAAGTGCTTGCCCCTTTCTGGCATTTAACGCCAGTCTGATGCCCCTTTCTGGCGTTTAACGCCAGTCTGATGCCCCTTTCTGGCGTTAAACGCCTAGAATGGTGCCAGACTGGGCGTTAAACGCCCATCTGCTAGCCTTACTGGCGTTTAAACGCCAGCAGGTTCCTCCTCCAGGGTGTGCTATTTTTCTTTCTATTTTTCATTCTGTTTTTGCTTTTTCAATTGTTTTTGTGACTTCTCATGATCATCAACCTACAAAAAAAAAAACATAAAATAACAAAGGAAAATAGATAAAATATAACATTGGGTTGCCTCCCAACAAGCGCTTCTTTAATGTCAATAGCTTGACAGAGGGCTCTCATGGAGCCTCAGAGATGCTCAGAGCAATGTTGGAACCTCCCAACACCAAACTTAGAGTTTGAATGTGGGGGTTCAACACCAAACTTAGAATTTGGTTGTGGCCTCCCAACACCAAACTTTAGAGTTTGGCTGTGGGGGCTCTGCTTGGCTCTGTTTTGAGAGAAGTTCTTCATGCTTCCTCTCCATGGTGACAGAGGGATATCCTTGAGCCTTAAACACAAAGGATTCTCTATTCACTTGAATGATCAATTCGCCTCTATCAACATCAATCACAGCCTTTGCTGTGGCTAGGAAGGGTCTGCCAAGGATGATGGATTCATCCATGCATTTCCCAGTCTCTAGGACTATGAAATCAGTAGGGATGTAATGGTTTTCAACTTTTACCAGAACATCCTCTACAAGTCCATAAGCTTGTTTTCTTGAGTTGTCTGCCATCTCTAGTGAGATTTTTGCAGCTTGCACCTCAAAGATCCCTAGCTTCTCCATTATAGAGAGAGGCATGAGGTTTACACTTGACCCTAAGTCACACAGAGCCTTCTTAAAGGTCATGGTGCCTATGGTACAAGGTATTGAAAACTTCCCAGGATCCTGTCTCTTTTGAGGCAGTTTCTGCCTAGACAAGTCATCCAGTTCTTTGGTGAGCAAAGGGGGTCATCCTCCCAAGTCTCATTTCCAAATAACTTGTCATTTAGCTTCATGATTGCTCCAAGGTATTTAGCAACTTGCTCTTCAGTGACATACTCATCCTCTTCAGAGGAAAAATAATCATCAGAGCTCATGAATGGCAGAAGTAAATCCAATGGAATCTCTATGGTCTCATTTTGAGCCTCAGATTCCCATGGTTCCTCATTGGGGAACTCATTGAAGGCCAGGTTCCTCATTGGGGAACTCATTGGAGGTCAATGGACGTCCATTGAGGTCTTCCTCAGTGGCGTTCACTGCCTCTTCCTCCTCTCTAAATTCGGCCATGTTGATGGCTTTGCACTCTCCTTTTGGATTTTCTTTTGTATTGCTTGGAAGAGTACTAGGAGGGAGTTCAGTAATTTTCTTGCTCAGCTGACCCACTTGTCCCTCCAAGTTTCTAATGGAGGACCTTGTTTTAGTCATGAAACTTTGAGTGGTTTTGATTAGATCAAAGACCATGGTTGCTAAGTCAGAGGTGTTCTGTTTAGAACTCTCTGTCTGTTGTTGAGAAGATGATGGAAAAGGCTTGCCATTGCTAAACCTGTTTCTTCCACCATTATTGTTGTTGAAACCTTGTTGAGGTCTCTCTTGATTCTTCCATGAAAAATTTGGGTGATTTTTCTATGAAGAATTATAGGTGTTACCATAGGGTTCTCCTAGGTAATTTACCTCTTCCATTGAAGGGTTCTCAGGATCATAAGCTTCTTCTTCAGATGAAGCTTCCTTAGTACTGCTTGGTGCATTTTGCATTCCAGACAGACTTTGAGAAATCATATTGACTTGCTGAGTCAATATTTTGTTCTGAGCTAATATGGCATTCAGAGTGTCAATCTCAAGAACTCCTTTCTTCTGATTAGTCCTATTGTTCACAGGATTTCTTTCAGAAGTGTACATGAATTGGTTATTTGCAACCATTTCAATTAGCTCTTGAGCTTCTGTAGGCGTCTTCTTCAAATGAAGAGATCCTCCAGCAGAGCTATCCAAAGACATCTTGGACAGTTCAGAGAGACCATCATAGAAAATACCTATGGTGCTCCATTCAGAAAGCATATCAGAAGGACACTTTCTGATTAATTGTTTGTATCTTTCCCAAGCTTCATAGAGGGATTCTCCTTCCTTCTGTCTGAAGGTTTGGACTTCCACTCTAAGCTTACTCAATTTTTGAGGTGGAAAGAACTTTGCCAAGAAGGCATTGACTAGCTTTTCCCAAGAGTTCAGGCTTTCTTTAGGTTGAGAATCCAACCATGTCCTAGCTCTGTCTCTTACAGCAAAAGGGAATAGCATAAGTCTGTAGACATCAGGGTCAACCCCATTAGTCTTGACAGTGTCACAGATTTGCAAGAACTCAGCCAAAAACTGATGAGGATCTTCCAATGGAAGTCCATGAAACTTGCAATTCTGTTGCATCAGAGAAACTAAATGAGGCTTAAGCTCAAAGTTGTTTGCTCCAATGGCAGGGATAGAGATGCTTCTCCCATAGAAGTCGGGAGTAGGTGCAGTAAAGTCACCCAGCACCTTCCTTGCATTGTTAGCATTGTTGTTGTTTTCGGCTGCCATGTGTTCTTCTTCCTTAAAGATTTCTGTTAGGTCCTCTACAGAGAATTGTGCCTTAGCTTCTCTTAGCTTTTGCTTCAAGGTCCTGTCAGGTTCAGGATCAGCCTCAACAAGAATGCTTTTGTCTTTGCTCCTGCTCATATGAAAGAGAAGAAAAACAGGGAAATATGAAATCCTCTATGTCACAGTATAGAGATTCCTTGAGGAGTCAGAGGAAAAGAAAAATGGAAGACAGAGGTAGAAAAATTCGAACTTATCAAGAAAGATGGAGTTCGAATTGTGTATTAAGGAATAGTGTTAGTCCAATAATAGAAGGATGTGAGAGGAGGGGAAGAATTTTCGAAAATTAAGTAAGATATTTTAAAAACATTTTGAAAAACACTTATTGATTTTCGAAAATAAGAGTGGGAAAGAAATCAAGTGATTTTTGAAAAAGATTTTGAGAAATCAAAAAGATTTAATTGAAAACTATTTTGAAAAAGATGTGGTTAGGAAGATGTGATTGATTTTAAAAAGATGTGATTGAGAAGATATGATTTGAAAAACATTTTAAAAAGATTTGATTTTGAAAATTAATGACTTGGCTATCAAGAAAAGATATGATTCAAACATTAAACCTTTCTCAACAGAAAAGGCAACATACTTGAAATGTTGAATCAAATCATTAATTGATAGCAAGTATCCTTGAAAATGGAAAGAAATTGATTTTAAAAACATATGATTGAAAAGATATGATTTGAAAAAGATTTGATCTTGAAAAGATTTTGAAAACTTGAAAAAAAATTTGCATTAAAAACAAAATCTTCCCTCTTATGCCATCCTGGCGTTAAACGCCCAGAATGGTGCACATTCTGGCGTTTAACGCCCAAAACTCTACCCTTTTGTGCGTTAAACGCCCAGCCAGGCACCCTGGCTGGCGTTTAAACGCCAGTCTGTCTTCTTCACTGGGCATTTTGAACGCCCAGCTTTTTCTGTATAATTCCTTGACAGTATGTTCTGAATCTTCAATTCTTTGTATTATTGACTTGAAAACACACAAATTAAAAATATTTTTGGATTTTTAATAAAGATGAATAATCAAAATGCAACTAAAATCAAATAACAATGCATGCAAGACACCAAACTTAGCAGTTTGTAAACTACTGACACTAACAAAATGAGAATGCATATGAGAAACATAAAACACTCAAGTCAAGAGAATTCAAAGATCAGAGCAAGTAAATCATCAAGAATAACTTGAAAATCACTTAAGACACATGAATGAATGCATGCAAGAACAAAAACATGCAATTGACACCAAACTTAACATGAGACACTAAACTCAACAAGAAACATAAAATATTTTTGGTTTTTATGATTTTGTAATTTTTTTTTGTGTTTTTCGAAAATTAAATGGAGAATAAAGGTATCAAAATTCTTAATGAGAATTCCAGGAATCATTACCATGCTAGTCTAAGACTCCGGTCCAGGAATTAGACATGGCTTCATAGCCAGCCAAGCTTTCAAAGAAAGCTCCGGTCCAAAATACTAGACATGGCCAATGGCCAGCCAAGCCTTAGTAGATCATTGCTCCAACAGCAAGATTGATAGAAATCAACAAGCTCTTGTGATGATAAGTTGAAACCTCGGTCCAATAAAATTAGACATGGCTTCACAGCCAGCCAGACTTCAACAGATCATCTTGAAACACTAGAATTCATTTTTAAGAACTCTGAAAAAAAAATACCTAATCTAAGCAACAAGATGAACCGTCAGTTGTCCAAACTCAACAATCCCCGGCAACGGCGCCAAAAACTTGACGCACGAAATTGTGATCACTACAACTTCGCACAACTAACCAGCAAGTGTACTGGGTCGTCCAAGTAATAAACCTTACGCGAGTAAGGGTCGATCCCACAGAGATTGTTGGTATGAAGCAAGCTATGGTCACCTTGTAAATCTTAGTCAGGCAAACTCAAATGGATATGGGTGATATACGAATAAAACATAAAGATAAAGATAGAGATACTTATGTAATTCATTGGT
>NC_029775.3:76334177-76355026 GCF_000817695.3 Arachis duranensis
TCGAGTGCAGGGAGGTCAGAATCCAACAGCATCTGCAGTCCTTTTTAGTCTCTGAATCAGATTTTTGCTCAGGTCCCTCAATTTCAGCCAGAAAATACCTGAAATCATAGAAAAACACACAAACTCATAGTAAAGTCCAGAAAAGTGAATTTTAACTAAAAACTAATAAAAATATACTAAAAACAATGCCAAAAAGCGTACAAATTATCCGCTCATCAGCACACCACCCATCCCTGCCCGCCCCACCTCCGCCGTCACTCGGCCTTCACCGCCGGCGACGAGTACTCGGCGGCACCACCTCCCTTTCTTTCTCCATTCACACTCTCCTGTCACTCTCCCCCTCTCACCGCCGCGAGCTCCCCTTCCCTCTGCCTCTACGCCACCGAGCACTGTCACTGCTCCACCGTGCCCGCCACCCTCCGCGGCGGCGCTCTGCCCAGTTCACTTTCTTACTCCCCTGCCCTACTTCCGTTTCCACTCTGCTCCAGGTTTCTGCTCCAACTCCTGTAAATTTTGATTTTTGTTAGCTACTGTTAGTTTTCTGTAGTTAGTTAGAGTTGAAATTTTGCATGTTTGGTCAGTTAGAAATAATTGCGGTTAGGTAGCTAGGACTGGATAGAGGATTCTAGGCCTGATAAGTGCTCCGTTTGTGCATATTTGCTGTTTGTTTACTTAGGTGTTGTATGCTAATTTTGGGTTGCTATTTTATGCAAATTGTGTTGCCTGCATGCTGTACCACTGCTGTTATACTTGATTGATGTTGTATTCTTGTTGCTTTTGCTACTTTGCTATCCGGGAACGTCCAATTTTAAGCCGGAATGCTGCCCAATTTTCAAGAAATCTATTTTCATTTTAGTCTCTATTGTAATCTGGGCAAATTTCTGTTTCCTTTTGACTTCCGGGATTTGCACCAATCATTGTGAACATGAACCAGAACTTCTCTTTTATTTGAGCCTAAATATCATCATACCACTAATCCACCTTTCTAACTTACTAATTTCTTTAACCATTTAACCTTCTTTAACCATTCTTTCAAAAGTATGATGATATTATCGCTTAATGAGTAAGAGTTGTTAACTTTAGTGAACATTGCATTCTTGATTTACTTGTTCACTTGTGCTTACTTGTTTACTAAATCTTTTCAAATTCAGTTCACATCATGATTGTTTATTAGTCATTTGATATTCTGAACATGCTTTCTTTGTTACATGCTAAGTGTTTCATTGCTTATATTCTGTCATATTTTTCAGGATGTCGGATAAAGGAAAAGCTATAGCCACTACCTCCAAGAAAAGAAAACACTCTACACCCTTTATTCCCTCTACTTACAAGAATTATGCTAAGAATCCATTAAATGATGAAGAAAAGGAAAATCAGTTGCTACCCTCTACCGATCCAACCAAGTTTCCCAATCTTTACTATGAGCTTCGCCTTTCCAAATATCGGACGATGAAGCTGAATACTGAGAAGAAATTGCTCCTACCTAATGATGTCAGACGAGCCATTACTAGTCGCATCCTAGAGTTGGGTATAGATTTTGTCGATAGAGATTTGGGAGATATCAACATTTCATGGGTTAAGGAATTCTATTGCAACTTCTTCCGTCCCACTTTGGATTCAGTTCAGGTGAGGGGTAGAGAGGTTATGATCACTGAGTCAGCCATAGAGGAGGCATTGCAGTGCCGACATCTCCCTGATGGCACCTGCGCTCACCAGCAGGCTGAGATAGCTATTCACAGCATGACCTTTGATTATGAGGCGCTTAGGCACGTGATTGGTTTACCGGATGCCACTTGGGTCATGGATGCGACCAACACTAAGCCTAAAGGGATGCTTTTTGCTCATCTGACTAGAGAGGCCAAGACTTGGCAGATGATCTTCGCTCACTACGTCTTGCCCACCACTCACTTTTTTGAGATCCCTATGGAGATGCTACTCTTGATTGGTTGTGTTATGGAGGGAAAGGAAGTTTATTTTCCCCGATTGATCCGACAGAGCATGTGGCGAGCTCATATTCGTGGCCTCCTTCCTTTTCCTGTCCTAATTACCAGCATGGCATCACTGGCGGATGTTCCTAGCCATGATGATGATGTGATACCACCGCCGCCAGAGGACGGTGCCAAGGAGGTCACTATACCTTGGGGCACTTGGGTGACTGAGAGACCTCTGTCTAGACGTTGCTCTAGGGCTAGAGCAGTGGTAGGGCAGCCGGACCTTCATCCTCGACAGCAGCCCCATCCTCTTCTACAGCAGCAACCCCATCTTCTTCGATAGTCCCTTCTTCAGCACCTGAGCCCACATATATACTGGTTCAGCGTCTGTTTCGGTTTCTGGAGCGCGAAAAGCGCTACATCAGGCGCCGACTGGATCGGATGGATCAGGCACTCATCTCCCTGGGCGCTGAGTTACCCCCACTTCCAGACTCTTCAGCCTTTGATGAGCAGGAGGAGGACACCCATGAGGAGCCACTTCAGTAGGACGCACCCCCAGCGGCACCAGACACAAAGATTCAGCAGCCTCAGACAGAATCAGCACCTACCGTTGTACCTTCCCCTGATCCTCCGGTTTAGCATCGAGGACGATGCTCGATCTTAAGTGTGGGGAGGTCACCGGTAGCATCATTAGAGGACCGGTGAACATTTTGGCCATTTTCCTAGTTATCTTATTTTGCATACCTTTGTATATATTTGATGCACTTTGAGTTTATTTTGGATACTCTTACTATTTTGGTTCGTTTTGGATACCTTTACTGCTTATTTTGGATTTCTAGATGTTTTGGATGATAGATTCCATACTTTTAGTTGGATTTTTCTTTGGATTTTTCTTTATACATTTTTTCATATCTTCTTTTGTATATCTTTCTTTTTAGTTTGTGGTTGTGATTAGAAACCATGTTTGAAATTGCAAAAAAAAAAAAACTTAGTTACCCTTTTCGCATAAGAAATTGGTTTTAAATGAAAAAGAAAAGGGTAAACTAAGGAAAATTTTTGAATTTTTCAATCACAACAATGCTTAGTCAAATATTGAGATTTTCCAAGAAAACTTACTTATAGGGCACCAACCCAATTGGTTGAAGAAAAATATTTTGAGGTAACTTGCTTGAATTTCATATTGTGTGGATCATGTATTGAGCTAAGAACACAAGCTTGTGAGACTTGAGCCTATTGATGTGGTTACATCTTATAACCACTTATTGTCCATTCTTGTGTGCAATTGTTCTCTTTCTATGATTGTGATCCTTGATTTGCTTGATTCTATATGTCCATTTATTTCTTGTATTCATGCATTTGTATGATTGAGGCCATTATTTCATTAGCCTACATACCCAAATAGCCTACCTTTTACTCTCCATTGTTAGCCAATTTTGAGCCTACGGTTAACCAATTTATTCTCATTTTAGCTCATTACAAGCCCAAGGCGAAAAACCAATGAAAGTCCCTTGTTTGGATCTTTGATTAGCCTAGGCTAGTGAGAGTGTTTATTATTCAAAGTTGGTGAGGCTTGGGAATATTGGATGGGATAAAAAGGGTAGTACACTTCTATATTTAGGAATTGGGAATATATTCATGTATTGATTGAATGTATAAGACCTTATGCAATTGATGCCCTTGTAGAAAGTATAAAAAGAAAATAAAAAGAGAAGAGAAAAATGAAAAGAAAAGAAAAAAATAGAAAAAGAAAAAAAAAGAGAGAAAAAGAAAAGTAATAAAAAAGGGACAAAATGCCCCAAAGTGAAGTTCAATAAAAGGGAATCAATGCATAAGTGTTATGAATCAAGGAGTAAGATGCATGAATATGTAAGGAAAAAAGTGAAGAATGGGTAGTTAGAGTACTTTGAATTTGTATAGGTCATTATATAGATTAGGTGGGAAAGTCTATGCTAATCCAAGATCTAAACTCTAGTCCACTTAACCATAAATGATCCTACCTTGACCCTAACCCCATTACAACCTAAATGAAAGACCTCATGATGAATGTATGCATGCATTTAATAGCTGTTGATTGTTAGGAGAAAATCAAATTTTGGAAAGTATGATTAGAAGAGAATTGAGTGAATCAACCTTTAAACACTGAGTGAATAGAGCGGATACACATCCGGTGAGGGTTCAAGAGTTCAATCACATGTGTTCGCTCATATTGTCTATATTCTTGCAAGCACGAATTTCTTTTGATAATTCAATACAATTGTGGTTTGGAATTGACTCCTATTGCCCTAGCTAATTGTGCTTATACATGTCTCTTGGGAATTGATATGTTTGGACTAAGCATTCCCACTTGCTTTAGATAATTGCATTTAGATAGGTTCATAGAGTTTAGTTGCATTTAATGAATGTCTTACCCCTTAGTTCCTTCTTATTTTAGCATGAGGACATGCTAAGGTTTAAGTGTGGGGAGGTTGATAAACCCCAATTTGACGGTTTATCTTGTATTGAATTTAGAGTATTTTGATGACCTTTTCTCGCATTTAACCTATGAATTAGCATGGTTTTGTAATCTCTCCCGTATTTGTGCTTAAGTGTAAAAACATGCTTTTTAAGCCTTATTTTGATGAATTCTAATTCCACTTTGATTCCATAAGATGCCTTGATGTGTTTGCTAGTAATTCCAGGTTTGAAATAGGCTAGGCATGGATCAAAGCGAGCAAGGAAGGAAGCATACAAGTGGAGAGAAGCATGAAAAGTCAAAGAAGTAAAATCAGCCAAGCACGCACGCGCGCACATTGCAGAATCGGCCAGAGGCGCGCACGCGTCAAAGTCGGCACATGACTTCATTAAAGCAACACGTGCCTGGCGATTTGGAAGGATTTCTGAACCCATTTTGGCGCCAATTGTTGATAGAAAGGAATAAAAGGATCAAGGATTGAAGGGGAAGGGAATCTTGGAATCATTTTAGCATCATTAGGATTAGGATTAGTTAGTTTTAGAGAGAGAAGCTCTCACTTCTCTCTAGAATTAGGATTAGGTTTAGGTTAATCTCTCTTCTTAGATCTAGGTTTAATTCATGCTTTGATTTACTTTTCTTTTATCAATTCTTAATCTTCCCCTCTTCCTCTTTCTAGTTATGTGCTTTAATAATTGTAATTCTTCATTTTGTTTTGGATAGATTGTTAAAATTCTATTTTTTTGGTTGAAAGGGTTGAAGGAGATTTGAGTACTTTTTCATAAATGTCACTGCAAGCTATGATCTAATTTATCTATTTGAATTTTTCTTATTTTAGTTTATTTTGATTTTCAATTTTTTTGCACAAAATTAAATCTTTTACTTTTGAGTTATGCTTTAGTTCTACTAGTACTCTTTCTTGTATGATATCCTGGGCTCAAATTAACCCCTTGTTTATCTTCTTTGTCTCCTTCTTTTGTTAGAAGGGTTGAAGGAGATTTTAATACTTCTCCACAAATTTCAATGTAAGCTATGATCTAATGTATGTATTTGAGTTTTTCTTAATGTATTTGATTTTGATTTCCGATTTCTTTTATGCATAAAATTAACTTTTTACTTTTGAGTTATGCTTTAGTTCCACTAGTACTCTTTCCTCTCCAATATATGAGTTCAAATGAATTCTCTTATCTATCCTCTTTCTCCCTTTTTTTTGGACGGGTTAGACTACCAGAATTACAAGAATTGATGAGGCAAATAAAATGAACTTGTATCTTTCTTTGATGAATTTATTCTCTTATATATAAAGTTGTTTCTTTTTGTATAATTAGCTAAAGGCTTTAAATTATCTTCAAAGAATTAGGAAATCCAATTAGCACTCTATTCTTCGTCTGATTTACTTGGAAGAGAATTGAAATTTTTAAGAAAATTGAACATTATACTTTTTTAATTGGCATTGATGTTGTGAATCAAATGTTAGAATTTTTTTGTTATCTTCGGTGTTGTCAGTGTGTTTAATTTTGAATTGTATAATGGCCTTGGAATGGATAGTGGCAGTAAAGCGAACTCAGACTTTTCGGGTCAATGGACCGATGGATGGAGTAGTGAGTCCGACGAGGAAGAGGTCTCTAAAGGGTTAGAGTCACCGTCATGAGTGGGCAAGGAGAGTGAGCCGGTAGAGAGAGTTGATGTATTTGGTGAAGGGGACAATGTTGGCAGAATTCCTTCATCGGAGTCACCAGGTGGTTGATGAACGGATATTTTATATGCTTTTTGGCATCATTTTTATATAGTTTTTATTATATTTTTTTAAGTTTTATTATGTTTTCATAGGTTTTAGTGCAAAATTCATATTTTTGGATTCTACTTTGCGTTTCTGTGTTTTCTGATGATTTCAGGTAAATTTTGGCTGAAATTGAGGAGCTTTGGAAAAAGTCTGATTCAGAGACAGAGAAAAAACTGCAGATGCTATCAGGATTTGACCTCCATGCACTGGAAGAAGCATTTCTAGAGCTACAGAGGTCCAAATGGCACTCTCAATGGCTATGGAAAGCTAACATCCAGGGCTTTCCAGAAATATATAATAGTCCATACTTTGCTTTGGAAATAGAGGCCCAAAACTAGCGTTCAATGCCAGTCACCAACCCTATTCCTGGCATTGGACGCCCAAAAGGGAGTCCCAAGCCAACGTTCAATGCCCCTAAGGGGTACTAGCTCGTGGAGACGCCCCAAGCTCAGCCCAAACACTCACCAAGTAGGTCCGGAAAGTGGATTTTCGCACCTCTAAGTTTAGTCTATCATATTTCTGTAATCCTTAGTCATTATATTAGTATATATAGGAGAAGATCACCCATGTTTAGGATCTTCTTCCTGAGCTCTTAGACACTCTACACATTTTTTATCACTTTTCTATGATCCATGACTCACTAACCTCCTAAGGTTAAGGCTAGGAGCTCTGTTGATTCTTATGAATTAATAATATCACTATTCTACTTCAATCTATGCTTGATTCTATTCTAAGATGTATTTTCGTTCTTCATCCTAACTAATTGGGAGTGTAACTTGACCGTCATCCCTATTCACTTGGTTTCTTGCGAGTCCTTGATGGGATAGTACTGAACCACAAGTTTGATTATACATCTCTTAGACGGCTAATCCACGGCTTCGTTGGAGACTTCTCGAGACATCAGTTCAGCCGAGGTGCGGCGCAATTAGAGCCTTTGTTGTATAGGCTACAATCCTTGGAGCAGCATTCTCTGATCCGGAAGATCTAACCTTATCCATGGCTCTTTGACTAGGATCACCAAGGGAATGGACTGCTAGAGCTTCACCCTCGTTCAGATTGGATGACCGTTGACCCGGCGTTTGATCTGAAGCAGAGGAGATTAATGACCGCTGACCCGGCGTTAATCATTTACAGCCTACCATGGAAAGAATCAATCAGAAGTTGGAGTAGATGGTGATAAAAGTTGATCCAGAAGGAAGAAACATCTCCAAAGCCTCAACCATTCTCATACCATTGATTTCACACCTATCTAGTAACATTTTATTCATTTATCTGTTTTATGCATTTTCTCGTGACAACTATATTTTCCATCTGCCTAACTAAGATCTGCAAGGTAACCATGGCTTGCTCAAACCAATAATCTCCATGGGATCGACCCTCACTCACCTGAGGTTTACTTGGACGACCCGGTATACTTGCCGGTCTATCTGTGCGAAACGTGCGGAGTCAGTTTCGTACACCAAGTTTTGGCGCCGTCGCGGGGGACTGTTCGAGTTTGACAAACTACCGGATTATCTTGTTGCTTAGATTAGGTAAATTCTTTGCTTTTCCTTATTAATCTTTATCTTTTGTTTGAGTCTAGTGTCAGTTCTTAAGTTTGGTGTCCTTTGTATGTTCTTTATTTTCTTTGAATTTTCGAATTGTTCTTTAGTGTTCTTTATGGTATTCAAGTTGTTCTTGTTTCTTTTCTTGTTATGATCTTAACAATTTTAAGTTTGGTGTCTTTTGGTGTCTTTTGATGTTTTTCTTTTTAGTTTTCGAAACACTAGTGTCTTTGATCTAAAAAATTTTAAGTTTGGTGTCTTTTAGTTGTTTTTCTCTTTCTTCATTAATTCAAAAAATAAAAAAATATATTTTTTATCTTTATTAAAAAATTTTGAAAATCTTGCCTATTTGATTTTAAAAATTTTAAATTTGGTGTTTTCTTGTTAGTAAAGTTAAATTTTAAATTTCAAATCTTATCTTTTTCAAAACTTTTCAAATCTTATCATATCTTTCTTTTAATTTGATTCTTTTCTGTCTTATCTTTCTTTTAAATTTTAAAAATTCAAAACTTTTTCAAATCTTTATCTTATCTTGTTTCAATTTCAAAATTTAAAATAAAATCTTTTTCAAATTTTAAATTATAAAAATTAAAAATCAAATCTTTTCAAAATCTTATTTTATCTGGTTGACTCATTCTTTCAAATTTTAATTTAAAATCTTTTTAAATCTTTACTATCTTTTCAAATCTTTCCATATCTTTCTTTTCTATCTTATCTTTTCAAATCTTTCTCAAATCTTCATCTTATCTCTATCTTTTAAATTTTTAAACTTACTTATCTTATCTTCTTTTTAAATTTAAAACTTTCAAATTTTAAATCTCAACTTTCTTTTAAAATTGAATTTAAAAATCAAATCTTTTATTTTTAAATCTTGTTGGTTACCTAGTTACATGTTTTATTTTATTCTCTTTTTATTCTCCTTTTTCTTTCTTCTTTTTCAAAACCTCTTAACAACTTTCTCTCTCTCCTTTTTTGAAAATTCTTACCTGTTTCTCTCTCTTCTATTTTCAAAAATCTTCTTTTTTTATTTATTTTATCTCACCTTCTCTCTCTCTATTAATTTTTGAAAACTATCCTTATTAAAGAACATCTTCCTTTTTTTTCTTCTTGATCTATCTCTCTCTAACAAACGACTTCTATACTCTGACATAGATAATATTTTTCTTCTTCTCTTGTTGCATTCTTTTTTGTTGTTTATGAGCAGGAACAAGTATAAGGAACCTCTCTTTACTCCTGACCCTGAACCTAAGAGGACCCTAGGGAAGCGTTTGCAAGAAGCTAAAGCACAACATTTCGGAGGAAACCTCACATAACTTTTCAAACAAGAAGCTGAAAATACAAACATGACAGCTATTCATACCCTGGGTCAAGCTGGCCAACCCGGGATGTTCTACAGACAAAGCGACCGACCTCTTCAGGTCAGGACGACCCGACTCTTCTCAAAGAGCTCGATCAAGTCACAGAAAAGCCCAATAAAGAGCCCAAACAAAGGAACACGTCCCGAATCCAAGGGCAGCCCAAAGCCCGTAGAGATAAAGGCGGTTCCCTTGAAGATAAGAAGACCTCACTCAAAGATAAGATAAGATAAAGATAACTATCTTATCTCCAGAAAGGTCACTCCCCACCATTATAAATACGCTGGAGCACCCAAGTATAACTCATACTCTGATTCTACTCAATACCTGCTTAATACCCTTGCTAACTTAAGCATCGGAGTCCCTTGCAGGTACCCCCACTCTCCAGGGACGAAGGATCAGCACCATCACCAAGTCGGACACAATAGCCCGACCAGTACAGAAGATCTCGTCCGAGATCGACCTATAGTTTCAGGTAACTCTCGGAACATTGGCGCCGTTGCCGGGGAACCTGGAAGTCATCCCAGCACCATGGCAGACGACCATGACAACAACCACGACTCAAATCTAGAGGATAGAATGCCACACAAAAACGCGAATACTACACCAAAAGATACTCCCCAAATCAACAAAAGAACTCCCCAAACAAGGGAGCCCTGGATGCGTTTCAAGATCGGTTAAAACAACTTGAGGAAGAAGCTCTACGCCAACGAGAGGCTGAGAAGGACCTGCAAAGAGAAATAAGGCGACGTCAAAAATTGGAGAACAAACTCCTAAACCCTGAAGCCGATGTCAAGACTAAAGCCGGCCAATCCACTCCCGAAGATAGCACCCGCAAGGAGCAAGATCCATTCACCAAGGAAATCATGAAGACAAGAATCCCAAAAGACTTTAAACTCCCAGACATGACCTTGTACGACGGCATTATGGACCCAAGCCATCATCTCAGCAACTTCAGGAGCAGAATGTATCTCACGAACGCCTTAGATGCAGTTCGTTGCAAAGCCTTTCCAACTACTTTAACAAAAACAGCAATTAGATGATTCGACAACCTCCCTCCTAGATCCATCTCGAGTTTCGATGACATGGCCAAGAAATTCCTGGCCAGATTCTCCATCCAAAAGGACAAAGCTAAACATGCGCCGAGCTTACTGGGAATCAGACAAGGAGAAAGGGAAACCCTGCGCAACTACATGGAGAGATTCAACAAGACATGCCTGGATAAACAAAACCTGCCAACAGAAGCCGCTATCATGGGCCTCATTAATGGCCTGCGAGAAGGGCCTTTTAGTCAATCTATATCAAAGAAGTACCCCACGTCTCTGAACGAGGTGCAAGAACGAGCGGAAAAGTACATCAACATGGAAGAAAACTCCCGATTAGGAGAGACCTCAAAGGCCGGGTTCACCTCTCGGGATAAAGACAAAGATTCCAGAAAGAAAGAAGATCACCATGGAGAGAAAATAAAAAATACCACAATTACACCACTCTTCGGGTGTCTCTTGTGGATGTCTACAGAGAGGTTTGCAACACAGAAAAAATACCACCAGCTCAACCACTCAAAGGCAAAAAAGGAGGAGGAAACCGGGCTAAATATTGTGAATACCATCAGATCCGCGGGTACTCCACCAATGACTGTTTTGACTTAAAAAACATCATAGAAAAGCTCGTATGAGAAGGAAAGCTAAAGACATCTCAAAGACGTATATCACGTCGCAGAAAAGGAGGAAGCACCCGACATCCCGGCGATCACTTTTACCAAGGAAGACGCATCCGGTGTCGCGTCAGGGCATGACGATCCCATGGTCATCACCATTATACTGGCTAATGCAAATCTTCACCACACGCTGATAAACCAAGGGAGCTCTGCCGATCTTATTCAAAACTACTTTCGACAAACTTGGCTTGGAAGAAAAAGAACTCAGAGCATATCCAGACAGCCTGTTCGGGCTAGGAGATATCCCAGTTCAACCGATGGGATACATCTCGCTCCACACAACTTTTGGAAAAGGAAGTCAGTCAAGAACACTCAAAATATATTACATCGTCATTGACGTAGGCTCAGCTTACAATGCCCTAATAGGTCGGGCAACGTTAAATCAGCTCGGCGCAGTAGTCTCGACTCCGCATCTATGCATGAAGTTCCCAACTGCAGGTGGAATAGCCGCAGTAAAGGCAGATCAGAAGATGGCGCGCCGCTGTTACAACGAAAGTCTAAACCTCAAAGGTAGAGGAGAAGAATTCTACACAATCGAGCTCGGTGGAGTTCGGCGGCGGGCGGAGCTCCGCCCACTACCTGAAGGAGAATTAGAGAAAATCCAGATCGGGAACACCCCGGACCAAACAACCAATATCGACACACTCCTAAAAGGGGACATAAAAGAATCACTCATACAGTTCCTACGCGACAACACCGACCTCTTTGCGTGGAAGGCTGTAGACATGCCAGGCATAGATCCCAAACTAATGCGTCACAAGCTAGCAGTCTACCCAAGATCTCGGCTGGTACAATAAAGGCGCAGAAAGCTAGGACCAGAACGCTCTCAAGTGGTGGAAGAACAGGTACGAGCTCTACTGGAGGCAGGCTTCATAAGAGAAGTCAAATACCCACTATGGCTTGCTAATGTCGTTTTGGTAAAAAATTCAAATGGGAAGTGGAGAATGTGTACCGACTATACCGATCTCAACAAAGCTTGCCCGAAAGATCCTTATCCGCTCTCAAACATCGACGCACTGGTAGATGCCTCCTATGGATACAAATACCTCTCCTTTATAGACGCATACTCGGGATATAACCAAATCCCAATGTACCCACCCGACCAAGAAAAAACCTCTTTCTTAACCCCAAAGGCAAATTACTGCTACATTGTTATGCCCTTTGGTCTCAAAAATGCGGGAGCCACTTACCAAAGATTAATGAACAAAATTTTTTTCGGACTACATCAGAAAGATCATGGAGGTCTATGTAGACGACATGCTAGTGAAGACACAAAATGAAGAGATGTTATTATCCGACCTGACACAAGTATTCAACACCATAAGACGACACGGCATGCGACTCAATCCCACAAAATGTACCTTCGCAGTAAAAGCTGGTAAATTCTTGGGTTTTATGATCACACAGAGAGGAATCGAGGCAAACCCGAACAAGTACAGGGCCGTACTCAACATGAAAAGTCCGACTTGTATCAAAGAGGTACAACAACTCAACGGGCGGTTGGCAGCCTTGTCCAGATTTCTGGCTGGATCAGCAATAAGATCTCTCCCCTTCTATGCCACTCTAAGAAAGGGAAAGGAGTTTGAATGGACAGTTGAATGCAAGCAAGCCTTCCAAGACTTCAAAAAATTTCTGGGATAGCCACCTATATTAAGTCAGCCACGGGAAGGAGAACCACTCATCTTGTACCTCGCAGTGGGAAATCGGGCAATAGCCTTAGCACTAGTCTGAGAAGACAACAGTGGGCAATAACCCATATACTTTATCAGCAAAGCATTACAAGGGTCCGAGCAGAACTACCAAAAAATAGAAAAATTCGCATACGCTCTCATAATAACATCTCGACGACTTTGCCCATATTTCCAGTCTCACACCATTAAAGTTCGGACCAACCAGCACATAAAAGGAATCTTGCAAAAAATAGACTTGGCAGGCAGAATCTTGCAATAGGCAGTCGAGTTGTCCGAATTCGACCTTCAATACGAAGCTCAGATGGCCATCAAATCTCAATATCTGGCCAACTTCATTGCAGAATTTACGAACACACTGGAAGTCCCCGCAGAATGGAATCTATATGTGGATGGCTCCTCGAATAAAATGGGAAGTGGTGCAGGCGTAATAATTGAAAGCGACCAGGGGACCCAAATCGAACTCTCCCTCAAATTCGGGTTTCCTGCCTCAAATAATCAAGCGGAATATGAGGCACTATTAGCTGGTTTGAAGCTAGCTAGGGAGGTTGGAGCTCAAAAACTTATCATCTTCAGCGACTCATAAGTAGTCACTTCACAAATAACAGGAAGCTACCAAGCCAAAGATCCCACTATGAGAAAGTACTTCGATAAAACCAGGGAACAGCTCGGACAACTCAGAGAGTATGAGATTCGACACATACCCCGAGAACAGAATGCCCGGGCCAATGCACTCTCAAAACTAGCCAGCACCAAACCAGGAGCAACAATAGAAGCCTTATCCAAGAAATTCTACAGAAGCCATCAAACTCAGAAGAAGAAAAAGGTCCTAGCCATAATAGGTCGCGATCAGGGATGGATGACCCCCATAATTAATTATCTCACAACAGAGGCCCTCTCTACAGATGAGAAAGAGGCAAAGAGGTTAAAACAGGAAGCACAATACTACACCATCATATATAATACTTTATACAAAAGAGGGATTTCAACACCAGTGCTAAAATGCGTGCCGACTTCCAACACTAAGGATATCCTAGAAGAAGTACACAGTGGCATTTGTGGCAATCACATCGGAGCGCAAGCACTCGCCAAAAAAGTACTACGGGCAGGACTCTATTGGCCAACCCTACAAAAAAGCCATAGAATTCGTAAGGACATGTTCGCCATGTCAAAAGCATGCCAACTTCCACACCGCTCCGTCAGAGGAACTCATCAGCGTAACCTCACCTTGGCCATTTGCAAAATGGGGACTCGATCTCCTCGGACCTTTTCCTCAAGGATCAGGACAAGTCAAATTCCTCATAGTAGGAATAGACTACTTCACAAAATAGATCGAGGCAGAACCTCTAGCCAATGCCACAGCTCAAAGAATTCGGAAATTCCTATATAGAAACATCGTCACAAGGTTCGGAGTTCCATACTCCATCACTACAGACAATGGTACCCAGTTCACAGACGCAGGCTTCAGAAAACTAGCGGCCGACCTGAATATAAAACAACAATTCACCTTTGTTGAGCACCCCCAAGCCAATAGGCAAGCCGAAGCTGCTAACAAAGTTATATTAGCAGAGATAAAACGGAGATTACAAGATGCAAAGGGAGCCTGCGCTGAGGAGCTCCCACAAGTCCTATGGGCGTACCGAACGACTCCACATTCCACGACAAAGGAGTCACCCTTCCGATTAGCTTACGGAATGGAGGCAATGATCCCAGTGGAGGTCGAAGAAGGATCACCCAGAGTAATCCATTTTAGCAAAAAAGTCAATTTCCAACTTCAAAGGGAAGAGCTCGACTTACTTCTAGAAATTTGAGAGAAAGCTCGGATAAGGGAAGAGGCGCTGAAAAGACGAATGGCCTCCAGATACAACTGAAAAGTAATACAGCGGGCCTTTGTTGAAAATGACCTCATCCTAATCCGAAACGACATAGGAACAACTCGACCTGGAGAAGGAAAGCTGGCAACAAACTAGAAAGGACCCTTCCGAGTCATAGAAGTATTGGGAAAGGGCTACTACAAGCTTTCCGAACTCGATGGGCGAGAGCTTCCTAGATCATGGCACGCCTACAACCTAAGAAGGTACTATAGTTAGGGATGATAAAAGATTTTGGACAAAGCGCACTCTTTTTCCTGAAAAAGGTTTTTTAACGAGGCGCCCCGCCAAGACCTACAAATCACCCGACTTAAGAAGTTAACTCCTCATGTATATTTGCATTCTCTTTTAATAAAATTTGTTCATATTCTCTACAAACTCTTAAGTCGTATTATTCTAAAAACATTCATCACCCGATTGTAAAGCTACAGATCGACAGAAAGTGAAAACCAAATTCACTACGCGATCATGACAAAAACGAGGACTAAAAATCCAAATTCTACAAAATCGACAAAGATGAAAACAGAATAATGCAAGAAGTTATAGAAAGTGATCCATAGAAAGGACCTGACGAGGTCCTAATAAAGTGGATTGCTATAAAATAACTGCACAAAAAGTTGGATCTGCCACAACAACCCAAGTTATAAGTAAAGCCCTAGAAAGAGGTCTGGCCAACCCTATAAAAGAGGATTACTATAACTTTGAAGAGCCTGATATGACGAAGTCGAACTCCTACAAAAAGTTACAAAAGATAATCCCTGAAAGAGACCTAAAACAAGATAGAAAAAAGAGGATTATCAAGTAACTCGACAGGGCCTGATGTGACAAAGTCGGCCCGGAAAGAAAAAGTTACAAAAGATAATCCCTGAAAGAGACTTAAAACAAGGTCCAAAAAAGAGGATTATCAAGTAACTCGACAGGGCCCGACGTGACAAAGTCGGCCCGAAAAGAAAAAGTTACAAAAGATAATCCCTGAAAGAAACCTAAAACAAGGTCCAAAAAAGAGGGTTATCAAAGTAACTCGACAGGGCCCAACATGACAAAGTCGGCCCGGCAAGAAAAAGCTACAAAAAGGTAATCCCTGAAAGAAACCTAAAACAGGGTCCAAGAGAGAGGATTATCAAAGTAACTCGACAGGGCCCGACGTGACAAAGTCGTCCCGGAAAGATAAAGCTACAGAAATAACTCAGAAGAGCCCGACATGACGAAGTCGGCACAAACAACAAAGAGTTATAAAGTAATCTCCAAAAGAGACTTGAACAAGGTCCAAAAAAGAGGATTACAGAAATAACTCGTAAGAGC
Source organism: Arachis duranensis (assembly GCF_000817695.3). NCBI lineage: Eukaryota > Viridiplantae > Streptophyta > Magnoliopsida > Fabales > Fabaceae > Arachis > Arachis duranensis. The sequence continues at coordinate 76,349,818 of NC_029775.3, forward strand.
TCGACATGGTAAAAACGGCCACCCAAAAAACCTTTAAAAGCAAATCCTAATAGAGACCTCACAAAAGGTCAAACCGAAATGGATTGCTAAAGATAACCTCCGAGACAAAGAAAGAAGACCAACACACAAGTTGGACTTAGTCTTAACAGAAGTCGGGCTACAAACATAAAGCAAAAAGGTCCAATCCAAAACACAAGTCGCAGTAATAAACACACTCGAGAAGCCATCAGGGTCAGCCCCAAGGGTTTGGAAACTATTTTGTTTAACGAAAATAAAGTTGCTAAAGCAAAGCAACTAGAGAAGTACCAAAGTCAGAAGCATGCTTTACAAAATAAAAAGTTCAAAAGCCCACAGGCCGGGCTATGCCAAAATATACCAAAGATAATTAAAGAGAATTCGGAGGTCCCTCACTAGCGGCATCAACATGAGGTGAAGGAGGACGAGTCTGGAGAGGCACCGCATCCACCGTCCCGTCGTCTCGACTCAAGATCTGACAATCAGGATCTGGCTCAACTACGGTCGAGGGGGCTAAAGAGACCAGCATAGCAGAAGCTTTAAGAGAAGGCGCAGGAAGAGGCTCAAAGTCATCATCAGGATCATCCGGGACAATCTTGCCATCCTTTACTACACTATCAAGACTAAAGAGAGTCAAGTCGGCATCAGGGGCAATAATCCGGACCTGCTCCCTCAGGTTCTCATAGGCGGCAGTCACGCTGCCTACAAGGTGACCCTGGAGCTCGATATAATCAACCCGAGCAGTTTCCAAGTCATCTCGGAGATGCACCAACTCCCTATAAGCTGAGACATAGCTATCCTTGTGCTTCAATGTCATGTCCTCGGCCAACTTCAAGGAAGCCGCCAAGGTGACAGAGCTAGCCTTCTCACCCTCCAATTCCCTTTCTACCTTCACCAACTTCACCTCCAACTCCTTCTTCAGACCCTTGATCCGGCCAAACTATGATTTAGCCTCCTCCATGAAGGATTTTGTAGCATGAATCGGGATACCCTGAGCAGTTCGGAAAATAGCCGCACCCATATGTGCCATCTTCATACTATTTCTGGTGATGAAATCTAGGTGCTGAAGAAGGGACACATCATCCATGGAAAGCGCACCATAAGGGGCAATTTGCTGGTCGACAAATTCGACAGCATCAAAATCCGGGGCATCCAAGTTAAAGGGCTCAGATGTTTTCTGCTTTTTCGAGGAAGGAGCACCAAAAGCAACAGTAGAAGTTTGTAGAGGATCTACCAGGCGAACCCGAGGAGTAGGGATCACCCTCCTTGGCCCAGGGAAACTCGGCATGGGTGGTTTCATGGTGGTTTAAGAAGATCCCTCCCTAGTCGCCTTGACCAAGATATTTTGTGCAGCGGCTGCCTTTCTGGCTTTTTTGAAAGCCTTCATGGAGTCATTATTTTTCGACATTTCTGAAAAATAGAAAAGACAGAATCAACAAACAAAAGTCATGGATCACAGGGATAAAATAGAATAAAACAAAAATACGTCAGTCAGTACCCAGCACATTTTGGACCAAAGATGGGTCCCCCAGAAATTTCTTAGTATCCAGATGCAGAGGCTCCCCCCAAATATCCTCCAATACACTCACAAAGGCCTGTTTGACTTCATTCAACATCTCCCAAGTATACCGAGACACCATGACATTCTTTTGCCACTCAAGAGAAAAAGCAGATTCATCATTTTCATCAAGAAAAAGGGGCGAACCCCCTCAACAGCTCGAACTTTAAAGAAATAGTTTTTAAAGTCCTTAAAGGACTCGTCATACATGGCAAAGATCTTGAGCAGATCTAAAGGAAACCCAAGAAGCTTTCTTTTTTGAAGAGGCCCCAGGCTTGGCCGAAACAAACAAATAAAGGAAAAGAGTTAGAGAAGGCTTGATGCCTAACTCTTGACACAGCAGCTGAAAATTTTTTATAAAACCCCACGAATTGGGATGAAGCTGGGATGGAGCAATGTTACAAGACCACAACAAGCCGGTCTCAAAAGCGGAAAAAGGAAAAGTAATGTCCAACAGACTAAAGAAGTATTCATAAGCATAGAAATAGGGACACTTCCCTTCAACTGAAGTAGGAAAACAAACTCTCTCATTGGAATCAGGCGCTACCAGCTCGTAATTCCCTTCCTGGGCACCACTACCACAAACCCTATGATGTTTTCGCAGCTCTCTATAGAAGTCGGAATCCACCACTAAAAGACATAGAAGAACCATGGAATCCACCCAATCGGCCATGCCCTCAGGGACTTGGGAAGACGTCTTAACAATATTCTTGCGAGAAGCCATAAGACCAACTAGTCCTACAATAAAGAAAAGAATATCAGATTACTAAAACACATCTCGGACAGCAGCAAAACAACTCGATTGCACAACCCAGCACATTACAAGCAACAAAAGGAGTCCCCAGGACTTACACTAAAAATTCTGGGGCACCATTTGGGGGCAGCCACAGTACAAGAACCCAAGAAGATTCACAAAGTCCACACCCAGCAACAACCCCTTCCTTTCAAGCCAGAAACAATACCCGAAGCAGAAATCATCAAAACATCATCTTCACCAAAAGAAAAACTACCAACGGAACTTAAACCTACTAAAGGAGCAACCTTTTTCAAGCGGCGACAACATGCAAAACCCTAAAGACACTACACGCACATCACAGCGGCAGTCAAGCATGGCAATATAAAAAGATTCAAGCTCTCTAACACAGATAAAGGAAAAATCAAAACTTTATTCCAAAGCAAGAACAGAAACACGAAAAAGGCTCAAGCTTTTCAACGTACAAAATTAAAGCGTCATCAAAAGGATCAAAAACAAAGTAGCAAAAATAAACGGTGAAGAGAAAGCAAAATCAACTTGGAAGAAGAAGGAAAGCTTTGAAGGAAAAAGCCGAAAAATAGATCAGAGCGGCAAGGCTCGACCTCGAAGCAGAAGCACCAGTGAAAAGCTAAAAACGTCACAAAAAGAAGATAAGAAAGGCAGGACAGAAAACGGCGAAAAAGAAGGGAAGTTATAGGAAAAAGAAAACCGTCTCTTGGATACAAAATTTGAAATAAAAGAACCAAGAGAAATGGGGCATTTAAAGCCAATTAATGAGGGTGTTAAACCCTCGCACGTTTCCAAAACGGGAGCGCTAAAAGCAAAAACGCGCACTATAAAAAAAACAGAAACATTCCGCATTCAAAAAGGAGCTCTACAAAGATAAAGCAACAAAATGCTCGAGTTCGGCTTTTCCTGAGCAGGCTCGAAGTCCAAAACTCAACCTCTAGATAAAGACCGAGCTCAAGCAGGGGCACTGTTCATACCCTGGGTCGAGCTGGCCGACCCGGGATGTTCTACAGACAAAGCGACCGACCTCTTCAGGTCAAGACGACCCGACCTCTTCTCAAAGAGCTCGGCCAAGTCACAGAAAAGCCCAATAAAGGGCCCAAACAGAGGAACACGTCCCGAATCCAAGGGCAGCCCAAAGCCCGTAGAGATAAAGGCAGTTCCCTTGAAGATAAGAAGACCTCACTCAAAGATAAGATAAGATAAAGATAACTATCTTATCTTCGGAAAGGTCACTCCCCACCATTATAAATACGCTGGAGCACCCAGGTATAACTTATACTTTGATTCTACTCAATACCTGCTTAATACCCTTGCTAACTTAAGCATCGGAGTCCCTTGCAGGTACCCCCTACCATCCGAGGACGAAGGATCAGCACCATCACCAAGTCGGACACAATAGCCTGACCAGTACAGAAGATCTCGTCCGAGATCGACCTATAGTTTCAGGTAACACTCGGAACAACAGCCGAGCAGAATAATGGAGTAGATGCAAGGAAGGTTCTTGGTGACTTCACTGTACCCACTTTTGACTTTTATGGAAGAAGCATCTCTATACTTGCCATTAGAGCAAATAACTTTGAGCTAAAGCCTCAGTTAGTCTCTCTAATGCAACAGAATTGCAAATTCCATGGACTTTCACTAGAAGATCCATATCAATTCTTATCCGAGTTTTTGCAAATCTGTGACACTGTTAAGACCAATAGAGTGGATCCTGAGGTCTATAGGCTTCTACTTTTCCCTTTTGCTGTTAGAAACAGAGCTAGGATATGGTTGGATTCCTAACCTAAGAAGAGCCTAGACTCTTGGAAAAAGTTGGTCAATGCTTTCTTGGCCAAGTTCTTTCTACCTCAAAAGATGAGCAAGCTCAATGTGAAAGTTCAAACCTTCAAACAAAAAGAGGGTGAATCTCTCTATGAAGCTTGGGAAAGATATAAGAAATTGATCAGGAGATGTCCTCCTGACATGCTCTCAGAATGGACTATCCTAGGTATCTTTTATGATGGTCTATTTGAGATGTCTAAGATGTCATTGGACCATTTTGCTGGTGGATCACTCCAGTTGAAGAAAATGCCCGAAGAGGCACAAGAACTCATTGAAATGGTTGCAAAAAACCAATTCATGTACACTTTTAAGAGAAAGCCTGTGAACAATGGGGTAGCTCAGAAGAAAAGAGTCCTGGAAGTTGACACTGTAAATGCCATATTAGCTCAGAACAAGATCTTAACCCAACAGGTCAATATGATCTCTCAGTATTTGAATGTAATGCAAGCTACAACAGGCAGCACTCAAAACACCTTCTATGAAGGAGATGCTTATGATCCAGATCAACCCACAATGGAGGAGGTGAATTACATGGGAGAACTCTATGGAAACACCTACAACTCCTCATAGAGGAACCATCGTAACTTCTCATGGAAGGATCAACATGATGAGCGGATAATTTATACGCTTTTTGGCATTGTTTTCATATAGTTTTTAGTAAGTTTAAGCTACTTTTAGGGGTGTTTTCATTAGTTCTTATGTTAAATTCACATTTCTGGACTTTACTATGAGTTTGTGTATTTTTCTGTGATTTCAGGTAAATTCTGACTGAAATTGAGGGATTTGAGCAAAACTCTGAAGAAGGCTGACAAAAGGACTGCTGATGCTGTTGGAATCTGACCTCCCTGCACTCGAAATGGATTTTCTGGAGCTACAGAACTCCAATTGGCGCGCTCTCAATGGCGTTGGAAAGTAGACATCCAGGGCTTTCCAGCAATATATAATAGTCCATACTTTATTCGAAGAATGACGACGTAACTTGGCGTTAAACGCCAAGTTCATGCTGCTGTCTGAAGTTAAACGCCAGAAAAACGTCATGATCCGGAGTT
>NC_029775.3:76356877-76357786 GCF_000817695.3 Arachis duranensis
ATATCTTTTTCATTTTTTTATAATTTTCGAAAATTTCAAAATTATTTTTCAAAATATTTTTAAAATCTTTTTCTTATCTTTTTATCCAATTTTCGAAAAATTAGCTAACAATTAATGTGATTGGTTCAAAAATTTGAAGTTTGTTACTTTCTTGTTAAGAAAGGTTCAATCTTTAAGTTCTAGAATCTTATCTTGTAGTTTCTTGTTAGTGAAGTAAGTAATTTCAAATTTTTGAATTAAATCTTTTTTATCTTTTATCTTATCTTTTTCAAAAATTTTATCTTTTTCAAAATTTGATTTCAAAATATCTTATCTTTTTCTTATCTTCTTATCTTTTGCAAAATTTGATTTCAAATCTTTTTCAATCAACCAACTAACTTGTTGTTTGTTTCTTATCTTTTCCGAAACCACCTAATTACTTTTCCCTCTCTAATTTTCGAAAATTCTCCCTCTCTTTTTCAAAAATTCTTTTTGTTTTAAATTTTAATTTTAATTATATTTTATCTCTAATTTTCGAAAATCACTAACTCTTTTTCAAAAATTATTTTCGAATTTTCTCTTCTCCTCTCTTCTTCTATTTAATTATTTAATTACTAACACTTCTCTTCACCTTTCTTCATCCAAAAATCCGAATCCTTCCCTCTTCTTTCTTCTACCCCTTTCTTCTTCTACTAACATAAGGGAATCTCTATACTGTGACATAGAGGATTCCTCTTTCTTTTCTTGTTTTCTTCTCTCTTTCTTATGAGCAGGAACAAGGAAAAAGGCACTCTTGTTGAAGTTGATCCAGAACCTAAAAGGACTCTGAAGAGAAAATTAAGAGAAGCTAAATTACAACAATCCAGAAACAACCTTTCAGAAATTTTCGAACAAGAGAAGGACATGGCAGCCGAAAATAATAATAATAAT
>NC_029775.3:76358967-76359527 GCF_000817695.3 Arachis duranensis
TTCTGCCATTCATGAGCTCTGAAGATTATTCTTCCTCTAAAGAGGATGAAGATGTAACTGGAGAGCAAGTTGCTCAATATCTCAGAGCTATCATGAAGCTGAATGCCAAGTTGTTTGGTAATGAGACTTGGGAAGTGAACCTCCCTTGCTCATTAGTGAACTAGATACTTGGATTCAGAGAACTCTACCTCAAAAGAAACAAGATCCTGGCAAGTTCTTAATACCTTGCACCATTGGCACCATGAGCTTTGAAAAAGCTCTATGTGATCTTGGGTCAGGGATAAATATGATGCCACTCTCTGTAATGGAGAAGCTAGGGATCATTGAGGTACAACCTGCCTTGTTCTCATTACAATTGGCAGACAAGTCAGTAAGACAAGCTTATGGAATAGTGGAGGACGTTCTAGTAAAGGTTAAAGGCCTTTACATCCCTGCTGATTTCATAATCCTAGATACTAGGAAGGAAGATGATGAATGCATCATCGTAGGAAGACCTTTCCTAGCCACAGCAGAAGCTGTGATAGATGTCAACAGAGGAGAGTTAGTCCTTCAATTGAATG
>NC_029775.3:76362744-76363243 GCF_000817695.3 Arachis duranensis
TTCAACGCCAGAACAGAGCATCTTTCTGGCGTTGAACGCCCAAAACAAGCAACAACCTGGCGTTTAACGCCAGGATGTGCACACAGAGGACAATCTGGCGCTGAAAGCCAGAAACAAGCTTGAAACTGGCGTTCAACGCCAGAAACAAGCATCACATGGGCGTTTAACGCCCAGAACATGCACCAATGGGCGTTTGAACGCCAGAATGGTGCATGAAGGCAATTTACACGCCTATAGGGTGAAGGAATGGTATTTCTTTTCACCTCAGGATCTGTGGACCCCACAGAATCCCCACCTACCTTTTCTTTTAATCCTAATCACACTCTCCTAATCCAAATCTCATTTTCCATGTCACACTTCCCAAAAACCTTCACCAATCACCTCAACCCCTCTTCCCAATTTCCCCATGCACCATTCACATCAACCTCCCCTTCCCCATAAACCCCACCTACCCTCATCAAATTCAAATTCAATTTCCCACCCATTCCCACCCAAAATG
>NC_029775.3:76364650-76365379 GCF_000817695.3 Arachis duranensis
AAGTGCATATTTTTGATCTTGTTGTTTATGAGTGTTAAAATTGTTGGTTCTTGAAAGAATGATGAACAAAGAGAAATGTTATTGATGATCTGAAAAACATCATGAAATTGATTCTTGAAGCAAGAAAAAGCAGTGAAAAAAAAAAAAGTGGCGAAAATTTTAAAAGCAAGGATCCAAGGCTTTGAGCATTAATGGATAGGAGGGCCCTAGGAAATTAAAATCCAGGCCTAAGCGGCTAAATCAAGCTGTCCCTAACCATGTGCTTGTGTCATGAAGGTCCAAGTGAAAAGCTTGAGACTGAATGGTTAAAGTCGTGATCCAAAGCTAAAGAGTGTGCTTAAGAGCTCTGGACACCACTAACTGGGGACTTTAGCAAAGCTGAATCACAATCTGAAAAGGTTCACCCAGTTATGTGTCTGTGGCATTTGTGTATCCGGTGGTAATACTGGAAGACAAAGTGCTTAGGGCCACAGCCAAGACTCATAAGTAGCTGAGTTCAAGAATCAACATGCCTAACTAGGAAAGTCAATAACACTATCTGAAATTCTAAGTTCCTAGAGAAGCCAATCACTCTAAACTACAAAGGAAAAAGTGAGATGCCAAAACTATTCAGAAGCAAAAAGCTACAAGTCCCGCTCATCTAATAAAATTAATATTCATTGATATTTTGGAATTTATAGTATATTCTCTTCTTTTAATCCTATTTGATTTTCAGTTGCTTGGGGACAA
>NC_029775.3:76366041-76381113 GCF_000817695.3 Arachis duranensis
AGATTACCCTCATTATCATTCTCACTTATGAACGCGCGTGATTGACAACCACTTCCGTTCTACATGCAACAGAGCTTGAATGTGTATCTCTTAGATTCCCCAACAGAATCTTCGTGGTATAAGCTAGATAGATGGCGGCATTTATGAGGATCCGGAAAGTCTCACCTTGTCTGTGGTATTCCGAGTAGGATTCCGGTAATGAATGACTGTGACGTGCTTCAAACTTTAACCTGCTGGGCGTTAGTGACAGACGCAAAAGAGGGATTCTATTCCAGTAGGAGCGGGAACCAACCGGTGATTAGCCGTACTGTGACAGAGTGCGTAGCATTAGTTTTCACTGCGAGGATGGGATGTAGCCATTAGCCATGGGTGATGCCTCCAGACTGGTTAGCTGTGCGAGTGACAGCCGCACAGGATATTTCCCCGAGAGGAAGAAAGTAGCCACAGTTGATGGTGAACCCCTATACAAAGCTTGCCATGGAAAGGAGTAAGAAGGATTGAGTAGAAGCAGTAGGAGAGTAGGCGTCCTTGGGCTCTACAGCATCTCCATCCGCTTATCTGAAATTCCTACCAATGAATCTGCATAAGTCTTCTATCCCTTTTATTATTCCTTTTTATTATTAATTATTCCAAAAAATCATAAACCAATTTAATCTGCCTAACTGAGATTTGCAAGGTGACCATAGCTTGCTTCATACCAACAATCTCTGTGGATTCGACCCTTACTCACGTAAGGTTTATTACTTGGATGACCCAGTACACTTGCTGGTTAGTTGAACGGAGTTGTGAAAATAAACAGTGCCCTAAGAGTAAATATATGCTAAATCTCAAAAGATAGAAATCACAATTTCGTCCACCACAACACAAGCCTCAGCAAGGCTTCAACAACAACAAAAGTGGAAGAACCCAAAATAGGTTCAACAATAGACCACTATTCCCACCTTCTCAGTAACAGATGGAGACTTCTAAGCAGAGCCTCTCTGACTTAGCAACCATAGTCTCTGAACTCTCTAAGACCACTCACAGTTTCATAATAGACACTATGTTCTCCATTAGAAATCTAGTGGTACAAGTTGGTCAGCTGAGTAAGGGAATCCCTGAGATTCCTCTTAATACTCTTCCAAGTAACGCTGAGGTTAATCGAAGAGAAGAGTTCAAGGCCATAACTGTAGAAACTAAGGCCAAATTTGAAGGGGATGCATTGGAGTTGAACACCAGTAAGGAAGTCCTTACTGGGCATTGAATGCCCAATGAAGCACCATTAATGGCATTGAACACAAGTAAGGAAGACCTTAATGGGCGTTCAACGCCCAAGGGTGAGCCATCTCTAGTGTTGAACGCCAGTAAGGAGGTCCTTACTGGGTGTTCAACTCCCAAGGAAGCACCATCACTGGCGTTGAACGCCAATAAGGAAGGCCTTACTGGGTGTTCAACGCCCAAAGCAGCACAAAAGCTGGCGGCGAATGCCAGAAAAAGGATACAAGCTGGGCGTTCAATTCCCAAAGAGTAGTTGGATACCCAAAGTCTACTAAGATTCCTCCTATTGAAGAATTGATGGAACCCAAGGTTCATGAGGAGCCAATTGAAGTTTGATAAACCATTATTTTATGATTATTTATTGTGTTTAATTGAGTGGTTTTATCAAGTCTTCACCCACTTATTCATATGATTTGCATGTATTTACAATTCCTTCCCAAAATTGTTCTATGATTGAAAACTTGCTTTCTAAAGATCTTTTAATTGTATATTCTTATTCTCCTTTATACCATTCGATGCCGTGATCTGTGTGTTAAGTGTTTCAGGCTTCATAGGGTAAGAATGGCTTAGAGAATGGAGAGGAAGCTTGCAAAAAGAGAAGGAGCACAAGAAATAAAAGAGACAACCAGTGAACAGTGGCGCACACGCATGGCTGATGCGTGTGCGCGAATTGGACAAAATCACAGCAACGTGTACGCGTGCTGGACGCGTACGCGTGGATTGGAGTTCGGGCAAACGACGCAAGTGCGTGCCTGACGCACATGCGTGGAGAGAAAAATCGCTGAATGACGCGTACACGTGACCGATGCGTACGCGTGACGTGCGCGATCTGTAGAATTTATAGAAGTCGTTGGCGTGGATTCTGGGCTGCGTTTTAACCTGGTTTTTGGCCCAGAAACGCATATTAGAGCCAGGGAACATGCAGAGACAAAGGACAACATTCATTCTACCTAATTTCTAGTTTTAGATCTGATTTTTACTCCTCCTCTAGGTTTTTTCTTTTACACTCATAATTTAGGATTTGAAGATTTTGGCTTTGGTTATTGAGAAGAGTCTACTTTCGGAACTGGTCATTCTAGTTTGTTTATGTACTTTTTATTTAGTCTTCCATATTCTTAATTTGTCCAGAGTTGACATTGGATTATTTTTAGAGTTCATTAATACAAGACCATTTTTTATTTTTAATTAATCTCTTTGATTATTGGTTATTATGTATCTTTTTATTTTCCCTCTTAATTTTGTGAAGTCAACATTTATGATAATGGAGTAGTTTCCCAACTTTATTGGGAGTTGATAAAAAGCAGAACCTTGAGTTGGAATACTCAAGAGTTCAATTGTAATTGGTTTGTTGTTGGTTGGCTTGTTAGTCACTAACTCTAATCCTTCCCAAGGGAGAGGATTAGGACTTGTGAATAGAAGTTGACTTTTAACTTGACTTTCCTTTATTCGTTGAGGGTTAACTGAGTAGAAACAACTACTAATTATTGATTGATTTTGAGAAAATTCTAACAAGGATAGAACTTCTGATTAATCTTCTCCCAGTCAAGTTTTTATTTAAATTACATAAATTCTCTGATTTAATTTCCTATTTGTCAAACTCAAAACCATTTTGGAAAACCTCTGATTAATAAAATAGCACATCTCTCTACAACTCGTTGGGAGATGACCTGGGACTCATACTCCCAGTATTTTATTTCTAAAATTTGTGACAACTCTTTTCTAAATTGACAAGTGGATTTTTGCTGGTTAAGAGCTGTACTTGCAACTCCATTTTTCTTAATAATTCTTAATCTGCCAAGTTTTGCCAAGTCAATTTTTGGCGCCATTCCTGGGGAGTTGCAATAGAATGCTAATTTATTGATTGGAATTTATTTATTTGCATTTTATTTTATTTTGCTACTATGAGCTGCATGTTTCTTTCATTGAATGACGCGTTCACTTCCTGATCCAAGCTTGCCAGTATTTGATCCTGAGATTGAAAGAACTATTCCACGTATAAGGCAAGCTCGGCATCGGTTAGTCCTCTCCGAGGACGAATCTGAAACGTCACTTAAGGAAGAAACAAGCTCCCTTTCTACTGATTCGGTCGATTTATGTACAGGAGACATTGCAGCACCTAGGAGAGTTACTATCCAGGAAGTTGGAGCCCCTGATTTTACACTGCAACCGTATCAGGCGTATCACCCAGCGGTGGCTGCAGATTTTCAACTAAAGACTGCACTACTCAACTTGATGCCTAAGTTTCATGGCTTACCTGCTCAAGAGCCTATCAAGCACCTTAGGGATTTCCAGGCAGCCTGTTCTACTATCAGGCGTGATGGTGCAGATGAAACTTCTATTCTGTTAAAAGCCTTCCCGTTCTCTCTTGAGGGAAAGGCGAGAGAGTGGTACTACGCCCAACCTAGAGTGACTGTGCTAACTGGGATACGCTTAGAAGGGAATTTTTGGAAAAATTCTTTCTAGCTGAAGTTACTGATAGATTGAGGAAGGAAATTTTCATGATTGTTCAAGGCGAATCCGAGACTCTCCACGAATATTGGGAGTGCTTCAACAATCTTCTGGAAGCATGTCCCCACCACATGATTGAGAAGTTAGTTTTGTTCGGCTACTTCACACATGGCATGAAGCCTCAAGATAAGACCACATTAGAAGGTGCTAGCAATGGGTCTATGAAAAAGTACAAGACCACTGATGAAGTATGGCAATTGATCAGCGACTTAGCTAAATCCACTATGAATCACAGGCAGAAGCAAGGCCACTCGAAAGCTATTGCAGAGGTATCCTCTAGCAAAGAGACTACTGCTCTAACTCAGAGTATATGTGAAATGACCAACTTACTGAAGCAGATGCAGTTGAGTCAATAACAAACTCAGCAAGCTCAGCCTTCTCCACCACAGCAAAGCCAACAGTTGGTTCCACAAAGAGTATGCAGGATCTGTGCTGATTATAGTCATTATACTGATGAATGTCCGCAGCTCCAACAAGAAGACAACACTGTGGCAGCCACTCATAACTTCTATGACCGCCCCAATCAAGGATATAATCAAGGTGGCAGCTACAGCCATGGATGGCAGGACAATTCCAACCAAGGTTGGAGAGATAATTCTAATCAGGGTTAGAGGGAAAATCATAACAGAGGAGGCAGAGATAACAATGGAAACCAGAGGTGGAATAACAATAACAACTTCAGGTAGTAGATTCAGAATCAGGCCTACAGAGCACCTCATCTAAGGTAGCCTTAAGCATCTTAGCAGACCCCTTAGATCACTTATCCCTCTTCATCTTCTAATGATGAGTTATTACAATCTATTGATTGGAGATAGCAGGCCATGAAAAACAACCTTACTTCTACTCTAAATGGTCTGAACTCTACCTTGCAAGCCCTTGTCTCACAGATTGGATCACTAAATAATTCCAACAACCATCCTTCGAGCTCCAGTGGAATCTCCTCTCAACCATTACCCAACTCCAAGGGTGGCATCAATGCCATTACCTTAAGGTCTAGAGCCACAATACAAGGGAGGAATCCTGAGGAGCCAAGCCCGCTAGAGCATGCCCCAGCTGAGGACACGGCTGAGGTAGAGGATGTTAAAAATTAAGATGAAGTACAAGGCATGGCTGAAGCTGAAGCAGCCCAACCAAGGAATGCAGAACCCCAGCAAGCTGAAGCCATAAGAGACGCCACTCCTATACCATTTCCACACCTTGCTAGAAAAGCCAGAAAGCAGACAGAACTTGGTCCCAAAATGGTAGAAATATTTAAAAAGGTTGAGATAATTGTTCTCCTTTTTTATGTTATTCAACAAGTACCTAAATACGCAAAGTTTCTAAAAGAATTGTGCATACATAAAGATAAAATTAATGAATTAGAAACTATTCCTTTAGGTAGTTCTATATCTGCTTTAATGGAAAATATACCTGAAAAATGTAGTGATCCAGTCCCATGTATGGTTAACTGTACCATTGGAGGTGTGATATTTTCTAACAGTATGTGTGATTTAGGAGCGTGTGTGAGTATTATGCCCTTGTCTATATATAATGCTTTAAGGCTCCCTCCCTTAAAAAGGTCGGCAGCTCATTTTGTATTAGCAGATAAAAGCATTATTACAGTGGTTGGAATTGCTGAAGATGTATTAGTGAGCATTAAGGGGCTCACGTTTTCCATTGACTTCTATATCTTGGAGATGCCCCAAAATGACTTAGGAAAGCCGTCATCAATCCTGTTTGGAAGACCATTTTTGAAGACTTCGAAGTTCAATCTGGATGCCTTTTCAGGAACCTATTCTTTTGAGGTAGATGACAGAACAGTGAGCTTTAATCTGGATGAAGCTATGAAGCACCCCCTAGAAGATCACTCCATATTCCAATATGACATCATTGATAAAATTATAGCTGCAACTCACTAGGAAGAAATGGAAGAGAGTCATATAGAGCAAGATCCAAGTGTGGGGACACCCTCTGAACATATTGAAGATTCATTACCATTTTCACCAGCCCCCAGATGATCCAGAGCCAAATCATGAGCAGAAAATGGAATTAATGTCCCTTCCTCCACACCTCAAATATGCTTACCTTGAGGACAAACAGAAGTTTCCAGTTATCATTGCAAGGGAGCTCACTTCCCAACAAGAGGAACAACTGCTTAGTGTATTGAGGACGCATAAGAAAGCAATTGGATGGAGCTTGGCGGATATAGTAGGCATCAGCCCTCAAGTTTGTGAACACAGAATATTCTTAGAAGAAGGAGCAACGCCTGTCCGTCAACCTCAGAGAAGATTGAATCCAACCATCTTAGAAGTTGTCAAGAAGGAAGTCACCAGACTACTTGAAGCAGATATCATTTATCCCATCTCAGATAGCGAATGGGTAAGTCCAGTGCAAGTGGTGCCCAAGAAGTCTGGAGTCACAACAATAAGAAATGAGCAGGGAGAACTTCTAACAACCAGAGTGCAGAATGCATGGAGAGTTTGCATTGACTACAGGTGTCTCAACCAAGCCACTCGTAAGGATCATTACCCCTTGCCATTCATTGATCAGATGCTTGATCACCTGTCAGATAAATCTCATTACTGCTTTTTAGATGGTTATACAAGTTATTTTTAAATCCATATAGCTCCCGAAGATCAGGAAAAGACTACTTTTACATGTCCTTTTGGGACTTATGCTTATAAGAGAATGCCCATTGGCTTATGCAATACACCAGTTACTTTCCAAAGGTGCATGATGAGTCTTTTCTCTGATCTCATTGAGACCTGTATGGAAGTTTTTATGGATGACTTTAGCGTATATGGTGATTCATTTAGCCTTTGCTTGGATAGTTTATCTAGAGTATTGGACATGTGTTTTAGTTTAAACCTTGTTTTAAATTTTGAAAAGTGTCATTTTTTGGTGAAACAAGAAATTGTTCTAGGACATGTTACTTCTGATACTGGTATCTCTGTAGACCCAGCAAAGGTGGATGTTATTTCTAGTTTACCTTACCCCTCCTCTGTGAGGGAAGTCTGTTTGTTTCTTGGCCATGCAGGTTTTTACAGGAGATTCATTAAGGACTTCAGTAAGGTAGCACTACCCTTATCCAGACTGCTGCAGAAAGACATTGAGTTCGAGTTCAGTGAGGATTGCAAACAAGCGTTTGATAAGCTGAAGACCGTCCTGACTCAAGCTCCGATTGTGAGGGGACCAGACTGGAATCAACCATTTGAAATCATGTGTGATGCCTCCAATCACGCAGTAGGAGCAGCACTAGCTCAGCATGAAGGTAACGACCCTTTTGTAATTGCTTATGCATCTAAAACTTTAGATGCTGCTCAATCTAACTACACTACTACTGAAAAAGAGCTTCTAGCTATCGTTTTTGCTCTGGATAAATTCTGAGCCTATTTACTTGGTACTAAGGTAGTCGTGTACTCAGACCATGCAGCTCTAAAATATTTATTAGCTAAAAAGGAGTCTAAACCAAGGCTAATACGTTGGATGCTACTGCTGCAAGAATTTGATTTGGAAATTAAAGATAGGAGCAGTAACCAAAATTTAGTGGCAGACCACTTGAGTCGCCTTGAGCACATTAAAGATGACTCCATTCCTATTAATGATAATTTCCTATTTGATAGCTTACAGGCAGTATTTGATGTAGTTCCTCGGTATGCACATGTAGCTAATTATCTAGTTAGCCACACTTTTTCTCCCGATTTTACTAAGCATCAGAGAGACAAGCCGAAAAGCGAGTCCAAATACCATGTATGGGATGATCCATATCTATGGAGGTGTGGTGCTGACCAGGTAATTAGACGGTGTGTGCCTCAATCAGAATTCCAATCCATTTTAGAGGCCTGCCACTCATCTGAGAGTGGAGGACACTTTGGCCCTCAACGAACAGCTAGAAAAGTTTTAGACTGTGGATTCTGGTGGCCTAATCTTTTTAAAGATGCTACTGACCTTTGTAAATCTTGTTCTCCTTGCCAAAGATTTGGTAATATATCCAAGAGGGATTAAATGCCTCAACAAATTATGCTTTTCTGTGAAATTTTTTATGTTTGGGGCATTGACTTCATGGGTCCATTTCCAAATTCTAATGGTCACCTTTATATACTGTTAGCTGTAGATTATATTTCTAAATGGGTGGAAGCAATTCCAACCCGTACTGATGATGCTAACACTATTGTTTCCTTTGTTAGAAACCATATTATCTGTCGCTTTGGATCACCACGAGCAATCGTGAGCGATCAAGGCATTCACTTTTGTAACAGGAGACTAACATGATTACTAAAGAGGCATGTGATAATTCATAAAGTATCAATAGCCTATCACCCTCAGACTAATGGGCAAGCAGAGGTGTCTAACAGAGAGATAAAGTGCATACTGCAAAAGATAGTCAAGCCTCACAGAAAGGACTGGAGCACCAGGCTCTAAGATGCGCTTTGGGCATATCGGACAGCATACAAGACACCAATCGGGATGAGTCCTTTCCGCTTAGTTTATGGAAAGGCCTGTCATCTCCCAGTTGAGTTAGAACACAAAGCCTTCTGGGAGGTAAAGGAATGCAACATGGACAATGAGAAAGCCGGAGCTGAATGGAAGTTGCAACTGCAAGAATTAGAGAACCTTCGCCTAGAAGCTTATGAAAACTCCAGGCTGTATAAAGAGAAGGTGAAAGCTGTGCATGATAAGAACATCAAGAGAAGGGAGTTCCAACCTGGGGACTTAGTCCTCCTTTACAACTCCAGAATGTGGCTCATGCCAGGCAAGCTGAGATCCAGATGGGACGGTCCCTATTGAGTGGAGAGGGCAAAGCCATACGGAGTCTTTCACTTGAGCCATCCTTCAAGTCCTGAACTTATAAAGGTCAATGGACATCGCTTGAAGCTATTTCATGGCGAAAAGATGGCGAAAAACCAGGAGCAAGAGATCTTCCTCTTGGAGGATTCACCCACAGCAAAAGACTGAGCTAGTGGAGCGTCCAACTTAAGGACGTTAAAGCAAAGTGCTGGGTGGGAGACAACCCACCATGGTATGATCGTTCTTTTCCGTCTCCTTAATTTCCTTTTTCAATAACTCTTCTAAGTACTAGTGCCTATAGTTTACATCTGCATTTGCATATTACATAAAGAAAGAAGAAATCGCACGCGACGCGCCAGCGTCGCCGTTGCCGACGCGTCCGCATCGACAGTGCATCGAGAAGAAAAGAGAATTGAACAGAGAGTCACGCGAAAGTGTGGCTAGAGGCGTGCCTTTGGCACAAATTCATCCATGCAACTGCGTCACTAACACGTCCGCGTCGTTTGCGGCACAGCCTCCCCACGCGTCCGCGTGACCCACGCAAACGCGTGGCCCTGCAATTCGACGTAAAAAGGGTGTATGGCAGTAAGTTAAGCTGGAGTTGAGCTGGACTTGTGCTAGACGCACAAGCCCTACCATGCATATGCGTGCCCCACGTGTCCGTGCCATTTTCAAAGTTTGACCATCCACGCGAGCGCGTCAACCATGCGAACGCGTCGCCCAAAAATTTGGCAAAATGCGTTTCACACAAAGAGTTGTGCGAGTGCGAGGCTACCCTCGCGCCACTAGCATGAATCATGTCACGTGTCCATGTGACCGATGCGTCCGCGTCACCTCATTTAAGCGCTATCGGCGCGAACGCGTGACCTACGCGTCCGCATCGCTTGCACCGCACAACTTATCCAAATCTGCCAAAATATCTTATCTTTTTCTTCCCCAAATCCTACTTTTTCTTTTCCCTTCTTATTTCTTCCCCCTTCTTCCTTCTTCCTTCTTTCTCACTTTCTACTTCCCCTTTCTCACCACCATTACCAAGGTTTTTCTTTTCTTCTTCCCTCCTTACTTTTCTATTCTTCTTCTTATTTTCATGTTTTCTTCTTCTTCTTCTTTTCCTTTCATTATCCATGTTTTCTTTTTCTTTCTTTTTCTTTTTATTGGTGTTAGAAATTTATTTGGGTCATTAGTTCTTATATTTTGCTTGTGGATTGTTAAGGATTTATTTGACAATTATATATTATTTTTATAGGGTTGTTTGCATGTTCAATTTAATACTCTCAATACCTTATTTACCATGCATGCTATGTGTTTGTGAAAACGCCCGTATGGCATTGTGCACTATTTTTAGATTTCTTTTAATCTACTACTTTAAATGCTTGCTTTTCACAAAACCCTTTTTCTATTTTATTAATTTAATATAATTGTTATTACAAACACATTGTTAATTTGGAAGACTTGGTAATCTAATTTGGACATTGAATGCTTGATCTATGCTACTCAAGCCCTTGCCGGCATGCTAATAACCACCTTGCATTTAACTGTCCTCATGTGCACTTCCTATATTTCCATTGATGACTTTTCCCATGTAGTCATGACCATGTGTTAACGTCATTATTTTTTACTGTGCATTGATTACCACCTTTCCCGTTCTCTTTCTTGCTCTAATCCTTGACGCTTTGACGTACTTTCTCTTTTACTTTTTTTAGGATGGCCACCAAGAAAGGCAAGGAAAAAGCTACTCCCAAATCAACAACAAGGAGAGGAACAAAAAGAGCATTAGTGGCAGAGTCCTCTTCAACTGCAATTAAGCCTTCAATAAAAAGAATTAAGAGGATTATAAAGGTCAATGAAAAAGAGAAAGCCTTCCCAGCAAAGGACACTGCGCGATTTCCCAACCACTACTGTGAGCAAATGTTCCCCATCCTGGCAGAAAGGAGTTACAACAATGAATACCTTCTTATCCTCCCGATCCGTATTGTTGAATTTGTTGAGCTGCGAATTGAGCGACGACAATGGGGATTCCTACAGAGACAGCCACGGCAGGTTAATCTTTCATGGGTAGTTGAATTCTACTCCAATTTCCACTTGCCAACCCTGCAGTCTGTCTATGTCCGTCAAAAGCAAGTCCCCATTACAAAAGAGGCCATTCAACAAGCCTTGGATCTTCCCCTTACTCCAGAAGGACTGGACGCATTTCAAGAAGTCGCACTCAAGCACCAGACGTACCAATTTGACTGGGACGCTGTTCTCAGAGTTATCGCACAACCTGGCAGCAGATGGATTTATGGATACCATCGTTCCTGGCCTAAGGGAATATCGGCTTCCGCACTTACCTTGGAGGCTCGCGTATGGGCACAGATTATGTCCCATTACATCTTTCTGAGTACTCATGAGTCCTCCTTCACTGCAGACATGGCCGTTTTACTATGGTGCATCCTTACAGACCAGCCTCTAAACCTACCAAGACACATCCGGAATGCCATGGGACACGTACAAATTGCGGACAACTTACCTTTTCCCGCCTTAGTCTTAGATCTTGTCTCTACAGCCAGAGTCTCCTACAGAGCTGGAGACACCAAACCCATGCTTCCACGGGATGATCAGTACATCCCTAACGGGAAATATCTCAGGCCACCAACAGCCACTGCCAACCAGTCTACAGAACAAGCTGCAGACATTCCTCCTTCAACACCACAAGCACCTTCAACAAGTCAGCTGCTCTATCAAATACTGGAGAGGTTGGACCGGCATGAACAGAAAGTGAAGCTACGAAAGCGCCGTAACCAGCGCCGATTCAAATACCTCAAGAAGCTACTCACAGGCAACCACAAACCTGACAAATACCCAAACACTCTGGACTCCACTTCCTTTACGAGCACAGGGAGCCATGATGGTCCCGACTGTGGAGATACTGCTACCACCCCACCTTTGTTCTTGACAGATGGCACCGAGGACGGTGCAAAGCCTTAAGTGTGGGGAGGTCGGTCAGTACCTGACTTGCGGAGGTAATTTCTCTTCCCTAACACCAATTTCTTTTTTTTTAAAATAGGATAGATTGCATAGTAATAGGTTAATTGCATGCATGTTCTACTTGATTGAAAAGATAATAAGTTTCTTTTAAGATCCTATTTTTGAAAAATTTCACTAATTCAAATCAAAACCTTTATGTTAAATTTGTTTGAAGTTGTAATTAGAACATGGTTTTTGAGCTAAAGAACACACAACCTGTGAGACTTTGAGCCTAAATACATGGTTACATTATTTAACCATAAGTATTTTTTTTCTTGTGTGTTTACTTCTCTATGATTGTAATCTGAATTTTGTTTTATCCTATATGTCCAATGTTAATGTGTTATATGCATGCATATGATTGAGGCCATTGTTTGTTTAGCTCACTTATCCCAAATAAGCCTACCCTTTTAATTACCTTTGTTAGCCACTTTGAGCCGTTTTAATCCCATTTGTTCTACGTTTTACCATATTACTAGCCTTAAGCAGAAAAATAATTAAATATTTCAATTGAATCTTTGGTTAGCTTAAGATAAAAATTGTGTGTTAATTGAGTATGGGAAGATTGTGGGAACAAAGGTTAATAAAGGAATATGTCATGATGAAATAATGGGAATTTGGGTACCTACACATGTGAAACTATAAAAGAAAATTAAAAATCTATGTGCATTGATAAGCTATGTTTATTTTCATATTAAAAAAATTATTTTAGTAAATAAGGGGACAAAATTACCCCAATGATAAGTTAAAGTTCAACAATCAATGCACATGTGATAAAATTAAAATAAAGTTGATGCATGAGTGTGGAATGCGAAAAGGAAATTCTGGGTAGCTAGGTATAAAATTTGAAGTTATATAGAATATACATATATGATTAGGTGAAAGCTTGAGTTAATTAAAGATTCATTTTATAAGCTCACTTAGCCATATATACCTTTACCCTTACCTTAGCCCCATTACAACCTTGAAAAGACCTCATGATGTTTGCATTGGTACATTAAATGTTGTTGATTGGTTAGGTGAAGAACAAAAAAAAATTAGAGAGCATGATTAGAGAAGGATAGAGTGATTACCATATACACTAGAGAGATTAGAGTGCACACACACCATCAGTGAGGGTTCATTGCTTGATTCCATGTCCCCTGCTTTCACGAGCTATCTTCTTACAAATTTACCTGCTTTTACTATATGATTTGAACTAGTGAAATCTGCTCCATGTTTTGTCTTAGAGAACTTATTTATTTTTAATCAAATAGACAAAATCATATAGTTGCATTCATATATGTAGGTTGCATTACATTGCATAAGTCTTACATGTCCCTGTTCATTCATATTTATCTCCTTCAACTAAGCATGAGGACATGCTAATGTTTAAGTATGGGGAGGTTGATAAACCATTATTTTATGATTTATATTGTGTTTAATTGATTGGTTTTATCAAGTCTTCACCCGCTTATTCATATGATATGCATGTATTTACAATTCCTTCCCAAAATTGTTCTATGATTGAAAACTTGCTTCCTAAAGATCTTTTAATTGTATATTCTTATTCTCCTTTATACCATTCGATGTCGTGATCTGTGTGTTAAGTGTTTCAGGCTTCATAGGGTAGGAATGACTTAGAGAATAGAGAGGAAGCTTGCAAAAAGGGAAGGAACACAAGAAATAAAGGAGACAACCAGTGAACAGCGACGCGCACGCATGGCTGACATGTGCGCGTGAATTGGACAAAATCATAGCGATGCGTACGCGTGCTGGACGCGTACACGTGGATTGAAGTTCGCACAAACGACGCGAGCGCGTGCCTGACACGCACGCGTGGAGAGGAAAATCACTGAATGACGCGTACGCGTGACCGACGTGTACGCGTGACGTGCACGATTTGCAGAATTTACAGAAGTCGCTGGCGTGGATTATGGGCCGCGTTTTAACCCGGTTTTTGGCCCAGAAATACAGATTAAAGCCAGGGAACATGCAGAGACAAAGGACAACATTCATTCCAAATAATTTCTAGTTTCATATCTGATTTTTACTCCTCCTCTAGGTTTTTCTTTTACACTCATAATTTAGGATTTGAAGATTTTGGCTTTGGTTATTGAGAAGAGTCTACCTCTGGAACTGGTCATTCTAGTTTGTTTATCTACTTTTTATTTACTCTTCCATATTTTTAATTTGTCCAGAGTTGACATTGGATTATTTTTAGAGTTCATTAATACAAGACCATTTTTATTTTTAATTAATCTCTTTGATTATTGGTTATCATGTCTCTTTTTATTTTCCCTCTTAATTTTCTGAAGTTAACATTTATGATAATGGAGTAGTTTTCCAACTTGATTGGGAGTTGATAAAAAGGAGAACCTTGAGTTGGAATACTAAGAGTTCAATTGTAATTGGTTTGTTATTGGTTGGCTTGTTAGTCACTAACTCTAATCCTTTTCAAGGGAGAGGATTAGGACTTGTGAATAGAAGTTGACTTTTAACTTGATTTTTCTTCATTTGTTGAGGGTTAACTGAGTAGAAACAACTACTAATTATTGATTGATTTTGAGAAAATTCCAACAAGGATAGAACTTCCTATTAATCTTCTCCCGGTCAAGATTTTTATTTAAATTACATAAATTCTCTGATTTAATTTCCTTTTTGTCAAACTCAAAACCATTTTGGAAAACCTCTAATTAATAAAATAACACATCTCTCTGTAACTCGTTGGGAGACGACCTGGGACTCATACTCCTAGTATTTTATTTCTAAAATTTGTGACAACTATTTTCTAAATTGACAAGTGGATTTTTGCTGGTTAAGAGCTATACTTGCAATGCCATTTTTCTTAATAATTCTTAATCTGCCAATTTCCGCCACGTCAAAGTTCCCTTGAATGCTTGGTTAAGGATCATAGAATCTGAAGAGTACTCTTCCTCTGATGAGGAAGAGGAAACTAGGGAGGAGTAAGTTGCTCGGAACCTAGGAATCTGGTGAAGCTGAATACCAAGTTATTTGGAACAAGGACTTTGGAGGAAGAACCTCCAGTGCTAACTGGTGGACGAAATTGTGATCACATCAATGTAGTATTTTTTGTTGTTGTATGGAATCATTATTGTGGCTCTTGGCTATGTGTGGACACAACTCCGTTCAACTTAACCAGCAAGTATACTGGGTCATCCAAGTAATACCTTACGTGAGTAAGGGTCGATCCCACAGAGATTGTTGGTATGAAGCAAGCTATGGTCACCTTGTAAATCTCATTTAGGCAGATTAAATTGGTTTATGGTGAGTTCAAAAATTAATAAATAAATAGAAAATAAAAAGGGATAGAAATACTTATGTAAAGCAATAGTGGGAATTTCAGATAAGGGTGTGAAGATGCTGTGCTCCTCTCGTATGTCTATTTTCTTATTACATTCATCCAATCCTTCCTACTCCTTTCCATGGCAAGCTGTATGTAGGGCATCACCATTGTCAATGGCTACATACCATCCTCTCAGTGAAAATGTTCCTATGCTCTGTCACAGCACGGCTAATCATCTGTCAGTTCTC
>NC_029775.3:76381314-76381428 GCF_000817695.3 Arachis duranensis
CCCGGCCTAGAGTAGAACGGAAGTGGTTGTCGGTCACGCGCGTTCATGGGTGAGAATGATGATGAGTGTCACGGATCATCACATTCATCAAGTTGAAGTGCAACGTATATCTTG
>NC_029775.3:76381668-76381971 GCF_000817695.3 Arachis duranensis
TCTAATACACTAGTAAAAAGTCCTATTTATAATAAACTAGCTACTAGGGTTTACATGAGTAAGTAATTGATGCATAAATCCACTTTCGGGGCCCACTTGGTGTATGTTTGGGCTAAGCTTGGTCTATCCACAAGCTGAGGCTTTTCTTGGAGTTGAACTCCATGTTGTGACGTGTTTTGGGCGTTCAACTCCGGATCATGACGTTTTTCTGGCGTTTAACTCCAGACAGCAGCATGTACTTGGCGTTCAACGCCAAGTTACGTCGTCATTCTTCGAATAAAGTATGGATTATTATATATTGCT
>NC_029775.3:76382096-76397573 GCF_000817695.3 Arachis duranensis
AAGAAGCCGGATCCTAGACGCTTCTTATTTCCTTGCACCATAAATACCATGACCTTTGATAAGGCTCTGTGTGATCTAAGATCAAGCATAAAACTCATGCCTCTCTCTATAATGGAAAGGTTGGGAATTTTTGAGGTACAAGCTGCAAGAATCTCACTAGAGATGGCAGACAAGTCCATGAAAAAGACTTATGGACTGGTAGAGGATGTCCTGGTGAAGGTTGAAGACCTTTATATCCCTGCTGATTTTATAATCCTAGATACTGGGGGGAAGAGGATGAATCCATCATCCTTAGAAGACCTTTCCTAGCCATAGGCAAGGCTGTGATTGATGTAGACAGATGAGAACTAGTCCTGAGGACTATCCTGTGTTCAAGGTTCATAAACCACATTCTACCTCAGTTGAAGGAAGCACCATTAACAAACATGAAGTGCTTTAACCACTCCTCTCAATACAAAGCCTAACAGAGCCTCCAGATACCAATTCTAAGTTTGGTGTGGGGCAACCATCATCATGCTCTGAGAGGAATGGCGATAAGAAAGTGCCCAAGGGCTGGAGCAATAAGAGAATCTCCATTAAAGGCCTCTCACCTGGTGTGAGAGTTATCTTCACTGACAATCCAGTCATTCCACACACTGTGAACAGGATCTTGTCTTTGGAACATGTAGAACTTATCCATGAGAACATAGGCAAAAAGTTCACTGTAAGGGGCAAAATTCTAAGCCCCTATCCATCTCCGTAAGGAACTAACCGTCAAGCAAGTGAAGTTAAAGAAGCACTTATTGGGAGGCAACCCAACCATAATTAGTTATTTTTGTTTGTCTTTAAATTTATCTTACATTGTTATTTCTTTAAGTTTGTGATCATGTACAATAGTTAGCACAGAAATAGGAACAGTCAGAAATGGAAACAGAACACCCTGGAGCAGGTACTTGTTGGCATTGAATGCCAGACAAGGAGGCTAGAGTGGGCATTCAATGCCCATGAGGAGCAGCATTGTTGGCGTTGAATGCCAGCCAGGGGGCATGAAGCTAGCGTTCAAGGGGCAAAGACTGGGCATTCAACGCCCCAATGGAGGCAGAGACCTGGCGTTGAATGCTAGGAAAGAGGCCCCCAATGGGCGTTCAACGTCCCATGAGAGGCATATAGCTGGCGTTGAATGCCAGCCAAGAGCAGGAGCTGGGCGTTCAACGCCCACAAGGGGGTAGGGAATTCGAATTCCCTAGCCTCCCAAGATCAGTGGGTCCCACAGAATCTCCACTCACCCCACCTTCTTCTCTCTCTTGCTTTTATTCTCTCTCTTACTTTCACTCTTCCCCACATACTCTTCCCTATAAACCCTAACCCAATCACATTTTCATATCACTTTCTAAATCCATCATAACTCTCAAAATTTTCCACCCAATTCCCACCCATTCATTCGAACCCTACCCTATTCCACCCTTATAAATACCCCTTCTTCCAACCCTTTCAACACACACTTCATACACTAAATCCCCACTTAGCCGAATCTTCCTCTCCCCCTTTCTCTCCCATTTCTCTTCTTCTTCTACTCTTTTCTTCCTATTTTGCTTAAGGACGAGCAAAGTTTTTAAGTTTGGTGTTGGAAAAGCCTTGCTTTTCACTTTCTATTCACACTATGGAACCCAAAGTCAGAGAATCCTCTAGAAAGAGAAAAGGGAAAGCAGTTGCTTCCACCTCCAAACCTTAGGAGATAGAGAGATTCATCACCAAAAATCATGAAGACCACTTCTATGAAGTAGTGGCAAAAAAGAGGGTGAACCCTGAAGTCCTCTTTAGGCTAAAAAAGATTGGGAAGTCCTAACTAATCCTATCCCAGAAGTTGGAATGTTGATGGTGCAAGAGTTCTATGCCAATGCATGGACCACTAAACATTATGATACAAGTGTGAAATTAACCCCCAAAAATTGGAGCACCATGGTCCGAGGGTGACACTTGGATTTTAGCCCGAAATGTGTAAGGTTGGTGCTCCATTTGCCAATAATGCAAGGAGATCCACATCTTTACACTAGAAGAGTAAATTTTGATCAAAGGTTGGACCAAGTTCTTTCTGAGATTTGTGTGGAAGGAGCTCAGTGGAAGAGAGACACTCAAGGCATGCCTATCCAACTAAGAAGGCTTGACCTCAAGCCCGCAGCTAGAGGATGGTTGGAATTCATCCAACGCTCTATCATCCTTACTAGCAATCGGTCAGAAATGACCATTGACAGAGCCATCATGATTCATTACATCATGATTGGAAGTGAGGTGGAGGTACATAAGGTGATACCTCAAGAGCTGTACAAGGTGGCAGAAAAGCCCTCCACCAAGGCAAGGTTGGATTTTTCCCACCTTATCTGTCACTTATATAATTCAGCTGGAATTGTCATAAAAGGAGACATCCCCATATGGAGGACAAGCCCATCACTAAAAGAAGGATAGAGCAAACTAGAGAGCCTACTGATGCACCACTAATTCGTGGTACATCTTGTACTTAATTGAGTGGATTTTATCCACTATTCTCATATTTATTCACAGAATCCGCAGTTTTACACTTTCCTTTCTGATTTTGTGCTATGATTTAAAACATGTTTCTTTAGTCTTAATTTAGCTAATTTTAATCCTCTCTTATTACCATTCGATACCATGATATGTGTGTTAAGTATTTTCAGAGATTACTTGGCAGGAATGGCTTAGAGGATGGAAAGGACGCATGCAAAAATAGAAGGAACACAAGAAAATAAAGGAGCTGACCAGCGAGGACCAACGCGCACGCGTACCTGAAGCGTACGTGCAAACTGGTGCCTTCCCTATAGACGGAGACGTGCACCTGCCGCGGACGCGTGACATGCTAGAGGACCATCGACGCGCACGCTGAAGAACTGAAGATTGATGGTTTAGAAGTTATAGTAAACTCTTGTTGTAAGTATAGTTACTAAACCAAGCAATCAACCTTTCTTACAAACATTTTGGTTGTCACGAGTAACAAACCCCTAAATAAATTGATAACCGAAGTATTCAAACCTCGGGTCGTCTTCTCAAGGAATTGCAGGGAGGTATGTTCTTATTATTGGTTATGGAAAAGTATATTTTTGGGGTTTTCAAAAGGGTTGAACAAGTAATATAAAATAACAAGTCGTTAAAATAATAACTAATAAAGCTCTTGGCAAGGTATGAGAACTGGAAGTCCTATCCTGGTTATCCTTATCAATTGTGATGATAATTGGATTTTTCTCCCATTAAGTCAACCTTGAACTATGAAGGTAAGTCAAGTGGATGAATTAATTTTAATTCCTCAGGTCCTAGTCTTTCCTTGGGAAAGGCTAGAGTTATTGGAACTTGAATTAATTCTTGAAGAATTCTGTTACGGCCTGGCCCAAAGGGAACTTGGGCCGACCCGACCCATTAACCACCCGACCTGAACGGTCGGATGATGCACTCATATCCGGCCCGAACACGCATCCGGGACAGCTGGCCGTCACAGCTGTACAAGGAAACTTCGAGGAAGGTGGGTTCTGCCCTCGTGGGACCCACATCTGACATAGTATATAAGGGGAGGGTCCTACCCTTCCCCCAAGGTACGTCACACATTCCACTTAACCTATTTCTCGCCTGCACACTAACTGACTAGAGCGTCGGAGTGTCTTTACAGGTGACACCCCCGCTTTCCACAACGAGAGCTTGGCTACCCGGCAGATCCGATCCCAGCACAATCGCGAACGAATCATTCCCGCCTCCTCAAATCTCCATCCGAACCGTCCGGAAACTGTTCAACCAAACATTGGCACCGTCTGTGGGGAGGACGTGTCTCTTGCGCGTGTGCCTGTTTGTTGCTGGGGCGATCAAGCCTAAATAGACGTCGTGCCGGGCATTAGAGACTAAGGCCGAGCAGCCAGCGCAGAGGGGGCAGCCTCTGTCGTCTCACGAGAGGGCGACGAAGGTCCCCCCGACAACGCACTGAACCACGCACAGGGACGCGACCCTTCGGAGGAACTGGCAGTGACAGCGCCAGAATAATGCAGGAGCTACGCCATAGGGTCTAGAACCTGGAACGACAACTAGCCGATCAGGAGCATGATCAACAAACCACCGATCCTAGCTACTCCCCGCCTCCTGAAAGCCGAGAGAGAGATTCCCATCGAAGTCGCCCCCGACACGCCTCCGCTTCCAGAACGGAAGCGGAAAGCACCAGAGAAGATTCGTTTATCCCGAAAAGACGAAACGACACAAACATCTACTCCCGGGGGCGAGATCACGAAGAAAGAGAAGGGAGGCCTGTGAAGACACGGCGACCCGTGATAATGGGTGCCACCCCGTTCCATCGATCCATCCTCAAGGTCCGGTTGCCGAAGAACTTCGACAAACCAACGGACATGAGGTACGATGGAACCCAAGACTCTCTGGAGCACCTCACGGCCTTCGAAGCTAGAATGAATCTGGTGGGAGTAAGGGACGAGGTGAGGTGCCGAGCCTTCCC
The DNA here is from genome assembly GCF_000817695.3 of Arachis duranensis. Lineage (NCBI taxonomy): Eukaryota > Viridiplantae > Streptophyta > Magnoliopsida > Fabales > Fabaceae > Arachis > Arachis duranensis. The sequence goes on from NC_029775.3 coordinate 76,386,574, forward strand.
GGTGACCCTGACAGGACCTGCGATTAGATGGTTTAACGGCCTCCCGCAGGGATCCATCTATGGGTTTTCGGACATCAGTCGTGCCTTCTTAGCTCAATTCACAACATGAATAGCAAAGGCAAAGCACCCAATCAACCTGCTTGGGATAACCCAAAGGCCCGGGGAGCCGACCAGGAAATACCTGGACCGGTTCAACGATGAATGCTTAGAAATTGACGGCTTAACTGACTCGGTGGCCAGCCTTTGTCTGACAAACGGCCTCCTCAACGAGGACTTCCAAAAACACCTCACCACGAAACCGGTTTGGACGATGCACGAGATCCAAACGGTAGATAAGGAATACATAAATGACGAGGAAGTCAGCCAAGTCGTGGCTGCCAATAAACGACACTCCGGCTACAATCAAGCTAGGCAACAAGGTAACGGAGAAAGACAGAAAGAGCAAGCCAGGGAGGGAGCGCCGAGCAAGGCACCCAGACCATTCCCCTGGATCGGGAAATTCACCAACTACACTCCGCTCACTCTCCCCATCATGGAAGTTTACCAGCAAATAGCCGAGAAAGGAATCTTGTCGAAACACAAGAACTTTTACTGTGACTACCACAAGGGCTATGGGCACCAAACACAGGACTGCTTTGACCTGAAGGATGCACTAGAATAAGCGATAAGGGACGGTAAACTAATAGAATTCTCCCATCTTATAAGGGAGCCGAGGAAGCGTCATCGCGACCAAGACGAGGAAGGCAAGACCCGGTCGGCAAAGTGGCGACAAGAGCCAGAAGACAAACACCACAGTCTCACCGTGATAAACGTAGTAACTGCCAAAAACACCGCTCCAAGGTCGCGATCGGCGCAAAAGAAAGACGCCAAGGTCCTAGCGGTCTCCTCCTCACTGGTGCGAAGCTCTAAGAAGCCCCCATCTATCTCTTTCGGCCCAGAAGACCAATGGTTCGACGAGGCCCCTGAAAACCCACCCATGGTCATCACGGCCATAGTGGGAACCGGCCTTGTCAAACGAATCCTTGTTGACACGGGGGCAGACTCGAACATTATGTTTCGCAACGTGTTTGATGCACTGGGGTTAAGGGACGCCGACCTATCGACTCACCAGCACGGGGTCATCGGGTTAGGCGACCACTTCATCAAGCCCGATGGAGTGATATCCCTGCCGGTCTCCATGGGACAGGCTCAAGGCCAGAGATCGGCAATGGTTGAGTTCGTGGTCCTCTGAGATTCCACGGCCTACAACATCATCTTAGGGAGGAAGACAATTAACGACGTTGAAGCGATAATCAACACAAAGCTACTAGTCATGAAGTTTGTTACCGACGACAGATCTATAGGGTCCATAAGGGGAGATCTAGAAACAGCGGTCGCTTGCGACAACGCCAGCCTCTCCCTAAGGAAGAAATCTAAAGAAGCGTCGGGGGTGTTCCTGGCCGACCTAGATGCCAGGGTTGACGACAAGCCCAGACCGGAACCAGAGGGGAACCTGGAAAAGTTCAGGGTCGGTGACACGGAGGAAAAGTTCACGTTTGTCAATAGAAACCTTCCACATGAATTGAAGGAACCTCTGGTAGAAATGGTCAGGGCCAATGGGGACTTGTTCGCCTGGACACCGGCTGACATGCCGGGCATAGACCCCGAAGTCATGTCACACCACTTGGCCGTCAAAACGAGAGCACGCCCGGTAGCCCAACGGAGGAGAAAGATGTCATGGGAGAGGGCGGAGGAGGTGGTCAGGCAGACGTCCAGCCTCATAGAAGCAGGTTTCATACGGGAACTAAATTACTCGACCTGGCTTTCGAATGTAGTTCTGGTAAAAAAAGGACAGCGGTAAATAGAGAATGTGCGTAGACTACTCCGACCTCAACAAGGCATGCCCCAAAGATTGTTTCCCCCTCCCCAACATAGACGCACTCGTCAACGCGGCGGCGGGCTACCGGTATCTGAGCTTCATGGATGCCTACTCAGGCTACAAGATACCGATGCACCGACCTGACGAGGACAAGACAACATTTATAACGCCTGGGGGAACCTTCTGTTACAAGGTGATGCCATTCGGCCTAAAAAACACAGGGGCAACATACCAGAGGCTGATGAACAAAATATTTCGTGACCTCATAGGCAAGACAGTGGAAGTCTATGTAGATGACATCCTTGCAAAAACTGCGCGACCCGACGACCTCCTGAATGACCTGGCAAAAGTATTCGCGTCTCTCCGACAACACGGTATAAGGCTCAACCCCCTCAAATGTGCCTTCGCCATGGAAGCTGGAAAGTTCATAGGGTTCATGATAACCCAAAGGGGGGTAGAAGCTAACCCTGAGAAATGCCAAGTGATACTCCAGATGAAGAGTCCGGGTTGTATCAAGGACGTCCAGAGATTGGCAGGACGACTCACCTCGTTATCCCGTTTTCTCGGAGCTTCGGCAACAAAAGCCCTACCCTTATTTAACCTCATGAGAATAGGGATAGCATTTGAATGGACGCCCACATGCGAGGAAGCTTTTAGACACTTCAAGGAAATCCTGGCGACACCCCCTGTGCTCGGGAAGCCAAAGGCCGGGGAGCCATTATACCTATACCTCGCCATAACAGAAGAAGCCCTGGCTGCAGTTTTGGTACGAGAAGAAGGAAGGGCTCAACAACTAGTCAATTTCGTGAGCAGAACCCTACAAGGGGCAAAACTAAGGTACAGCAAACTGGAAAAGCTAGCTCTGGCACTCTTGACCTCTTCGCGGAGGTTAAAACAATACTTCCAAGGTCACCAGATTGTCGTAAGGACGGACCAAGGAATTCGACAAGTACTCCAAAAACCCGATTTGGCGGGAAGGATGATGACTTTGTCTATTGAACTTTCCCAATATGACATACGGTACGAACCCCGACAAGCAATCAAGGTGCAAGCGATGGCTGACTTCCTGGTAGAAGTGACGGGAGATCCAACCGAAGAGACGGGCACACGGTGGAAGCTCCACGTGGACGGAGCCTCCAATCAGACGTCCGGGGGCGCCGGGATCATCCTGGAAAGCCCAGCCGGGGTCGTATATGAACAATCGATCAAGTTCGAATTCTCCGTCTCGAACAACCAAGCAGAATATGAAGCCCTCATAGGGGGCTTAGCCCTAGGAACGGAAGTTGGAGCGACAAGGTTGGAAATATTCAGTGATTCACAAGTTGTCACCTCCCAAGTAAACGGGAGCTACCAAGCCAGAGACACACTATTACAAAACTACTTGGAGAAAGTCAAGGATTTGAACCAGAAGTTTGAGGAGGTCACGATCCACCACGTTCCAAGAGAAAGGAACACACGGGCAGATCTCCTATCAAAACTGGCTAGCACAAAACCGGGAGAAGGTAACCGATCTCTCATCCAAGGTATGATGAGGGAGCTGGCAGTCACTCTGCACCTGTCAAGGCTAAGCCCCTCATGGTTGGACCCCATCACCAGCTTCTTAGAAAACGGCAAACTCCCTGATGATGAAAAAGATGCTAAGAAACTAAGAAGGGAAGCAGCCAAGTATGCGATCATCCAAAGTCAGCTGTTCAGAAAAGGACTCAACCAGCCCCTATTGAAATGCCTATACCCCGACCAAATGGACTACGTCCTCAGGGAAGTCCATGAAGGATGTTGCAGCCATCACATAGGGGGCAAAGCCCTAGCAAGAAAATTAATCCGAGTTGGATACTATTGGCCATCAATGATGGCAGACTCTAAAGAATTCGTTAGAAAGTGCGTCAAGTGTCAAGAGAACGCCAATTTTCACAAGGCACCGGCCTCCAAGCTAAGCTTGTTAACGTCTTCCCGGCCATTCTCACAATGGGGAGTCGACCTCTTGGGGCCCTTCTCGGTTGGTCCTAGACAAGTCAAGTACCTCATAGCCGCCATTGACTACTACACCAAACGGATAGAGGCCAAGCCGTTGGCCAGCATATCCTCATCCAATTGCAGGAAGTTCATGTGGAGGCAAGTGATAACACGGTTTGGCATCCCGGAGATCGTTATCTCGGACAACGGGACACAGTTTACCGACAAAAAGTTCACGGAGTTCCTCACCGGCCAGTGTATAAGACAGAAGTTCTCCTCAGTTGAACACCCCTAAACAAACGGACAGGTTGAGTCCGCAAACAAGATCATCCTTTTAGGACTTAAGAAGCGGCTGGATGATAAAAAAGGTGCTTGGCCCGACGAGCTCGCCTCGATCCTTTGGTCGTACCGTACAACCGAACAGTCATCTACTGGAGAAACTCCCTTTCGACTAACATATGGGCTAGACGCGGTAATGCCCGTGGAAATCGGGGAACCGAGCCCACGACTACTTTTGAAGGGAATGGGGGAAGCTGTGGAGAAGGACCTAATAGACAAAGTCAGAGAGATTGCCCACCTAACAGAAACAGCGCTAAAGCAAAGAATGGCCCTACGCTATAACACCAAAGTACTCAGAAGAGAGTTTGAACCAAACGACCTCGTCTTAAGGTGCAACGACATCAGCTTACCGACCCCGGGAGAGGGCAAACTGACGGCCAACTGGGAAGGCCCCTACAGAATTAAAGAGGTGATTGGCAAAGGTGCTTTCAAGTTGGAAAGGCTCAATGGTAAAGAGATCCCAAGAATGTGGAACGCGAGCAACTTGAGAAGGTTCTACTCCTAGCACGCGTGACGACCTACCGACCAAACGAGCTAAGTAGCCAATCCATGAAATTGTACTTTTCGCTATGGCTTATAGATCTTTTGTGCAATTACCAACTAAAATATACTTGTCAAAAGTTTTGTTTGTTTACTTTTCTTGGGCAACCCATTGCGCAAATGAACTCCACAAAATGCGACGATAACAAACGGCTACACTAAAGAGCCACGACCTGGCTCAGCCAGAATACCATCAATACGATAAAACTAGTACGAATAACAACGGTGAATATAAATGGCGACACAACCAGACGAACAGGAAAGTGTTAACTACAATAAGACGGGCAAACGACCCAAAAAATTGTTCATGAAAGTCAAACCAGCTTACGAAAAGTTTCACGAAGTTACAAAATATAAGAAATCATTTCCTAGGCATGTCAACAATCTTGCCGTCTTTGATCATCTTGAAAACACCAATTGCTGACGTGTCAAAGTCAGGGGCAACGATTTTGACCTGAGCCTTCAGGGCTTCCTCAGTCGCCAGGATTGCACCTTTCCCCTACTTAACAACCTCCTTATACTTTGTTTTCCACCCCGCGAGCTCAGTCTCGACAGCCTCCTTCGCCAGAACAGCCTCGTCGCGTTCTTTCTCTAGTACGGTCACCCGCCCTTGAGCCACGCCGACTTGACCCTCCAAAGCCATTTCTCGCTCGATAAGTCGTGAAACGGTGGCATCAGACTGTTCCAGTTTTTCTCAACAGTAGAGGCCTTATTTTCTGCGGCCTGGAGCTTCTCATTAGCTTGGGTAAGTTGCTCCCGAAGAGTTTCAACTTCGCATTTAAAAGCATTGTTGGCCTTCTCGGCAGATTCCAACCTCGCTTGCCCGGCAAGAGATGACTCATGAAAATGCTCTTCAGTGCCGGGAATCAACTGAGCATCTATGAAATTCCCGGCGTCAAAATTTTTCTCCATCACAGTAAGAACCCCCTCGGGACTACTGGATGTTTTCCTCCTTTTGAGGCTGGGCACCTCTTCCACCTCATCGTCGGCTATTGGGTTGGACGTCGAACCCCCAGTACCGACCACTTCGCGGAAGGGGGAAACGCGCACCTCTTTGTCGTTGCGAGCCAGTGCATCTTGAACCGAGTTACCGACCTCGTCGGCCACAACCCCCTGCTCAGAAGTGACCTTGCTCTTGTCCTCGGGGGGAACAGCCGACTTCTCATTGGCCGCCTCATCGTCACTTGCGCACAAAAATGTCTGGAACAAGTCAGGGAGACCCTTCACCTCGGCAGACATCCCCACTGTAACAGGACAAGAAGATGGTTTAGTCATAAGGGAGTATTGGAAAAAGCAAGAAATAAAAGTAAAGCTCAAGTTAAAACTACTCACAAATATAGTTCTGATCGACTTCCCGATCACCCATGAGGAGGTGAGGATTCACATGATTCCTCCCAAAGACTGCCAATAACACGTCGGCAATCTTCTTGTCCACAGCGGATATACTCTTATAGGACACTTTAATAAAGGCATTGGACCCCGTCCCGAAGCTCCAATACGTCGAGATGAGGCGTTCCCCGTCTAACAACAACCAGAAAGGATGACGACCTTTGACGGGACGCACCTTGAAATACTTATCTTTGAACCCGTGGTAGGAGTCCTCAAACAAGCCAAAAATCCTCCGACTTTGGGCAGATCGGAAGGACATGAACCCCTTCTTATGTTTCCCTTCCTTCGAAGGGTTTGTAAGGTTGAAAAAGAAAAGAAAAAACGTCCACAAACACCGGCAGCTCGAGATATTCACAAACCATCTCAAAACAGCGGATTGAAGCCCAACTGTTCGGATGCAGCTGCAACGGTGCCACAGAAATCCAACCCAAAAGCGCAATTTGGAAGGCGGAGAAAGGAATACGAACCCCCACTTGAGTAAACATGGATTTATAGAACCAAATCCAGTCGGCAACTCGGGGAGCATTGAAGTTGATCTCATATAAACGCTCGTGGGGAGCCGGGACGTAGACATCGTAGTTAGACTCCTCGTAGGTTTCGCCGCATAAGTACTCGTTTTGGCGGAACTCGGTGAGCTCATCCTCGCCCATTTGATTGGGGGAGTCCCTCAGGTCAGAAACCACCCAGGCGTAAGGGTCGTACGCCGCGGGAGAAGGGGAAGCCCGGGAGGCGATGCGAGCCATACCTACACGGGGGGACCATTCAGTCAGTCTAAGAGGTCGGGTACTCGGAGTGAATGCAAAAGCTACACTCAATCTATTCTGCAACAAAGGCTAAACATGGCTAAAAGATAACACCCAAACAAAACCTACCCTAGAATGGCAACCTCCTCCTAATACACCTACTTAGGGCCTAAGATCAACCATCATGTAAAGCTAAAACAAACGGCATGCACAAAAAGGAAGCAATGGCAGAAGCAAAAGAACAACGAAAAAGGATAAGATGCACAATTACCTGTACTGATAGCAAAGATCTGAAAGGAAAATAACAACAATGCCCTGGAACTGCTAAGGGATAAATGCCAAATGAATACCAAAGGCGTCATAAAACTATTTGAAAACTACCACCAAAAGGAGCGCGAAAGCCGAGGGGCATATCAGTCTTTGCACGAAGGGTTTTAAACCCATTATGAGCATTTAATGCTCGACACAAAGAACGAGGCGGTGAATGATCGCCCCAGCAATAAACAGGCACGCGCGCAAGAGACATGTCCCCCCACGGACGGCTGACTTGGCGACAACGCATGAGGTCAGAGATAACATGCCACCAATAGCCCACACGACTATTGATGACGCGTTGGGGGTACTGTTACGGCCTGGCCCAAAGGGAACTTGGGACGACCCGACCCATTAACCACCCGACCTGAACGGTCGGATGATGCACTCATATCCGGTCCGAACACGCGTCCAGGACAGCTGGCCGTGACAGCTGTACAAGGAAACTTCGAGAAAGGTGGGTTCTGCCCTCGTGGGACCCACATCTGACATAGTATATAAGGGAAGGGTCCTATCCCTCCCCCAAGGTACGTCACACATTCCACTTAACCTATTTCTCGCCTGCACACTAACTGACTAGAGCGTCGGAGTGTCTTTGCAGGTGACACCCTCTCTTTCCACAACGAGAGCTCGGCTACCCGGCAGATCCGATCCCAGCACAATCGCAAACGAAGCGTTCCCGCCTCCTCAAATCTCCACCCGAACCGTCCGGAAACCGTTCAACCGAACAAATTCCAATTTTCAGTCAACAATGAGTTTGATAACTCAAGAGTTACCAATTAATCAACCAAAGCCAAAAGGGAATAAAATCTACTTGAATGAAAATAATTTGGATAGAGCCCAAGCATCAGTAACATATAAGTCTGAAATACCTCAATTACATTAATAAAATAAAATCAATCCAAATATGAAGAGTCATAAGCCAAATAAGCAACATCAATAATCAACAATTAAGAGAAGTCGAAATAAAAAGATATTGAACCTGATAAAAAGATGAGATAAAAATATTCCTAAGTTCTAAAAATCCTAATCCTAATCCTAAGAGAGAGGAGAGAACCTCTCTCTCTAAAAACTACATCTAAAAACTTAAAATATGAGTCTCTGCAAGTTCCCTGACTTTAATCTGTGTTTCTGGGCCGAAAACTGGGTTGAAATGCGGCCCAGAATCTCTGCCAGTGACTTTTGTAATTCTGCAGATTGCACACGTCACGCGTCCGCGTCGTCCACGTGTTCGCGTCACTTAACATTTCTCGTACCACGCGTGCGTGTCGTCCACGCTTTTTCATTGTTCGTGCAGCTTCCAATCCCCGCGGTCGCGTCAGGCAAGCGAATGCGTCACTCTGATTTCTTCCATTTCGCGCGGTCGCGTGAGCCATGCGACCGCGTGACTTCTCGCTGGTCATCTCCTCAATTCCTTGTGTTCCTTCCATTTTTGCATGCTTCCTCTTTATTCTCTAAGCCATTCCTGCCCTATGAAGCCTGAAACACTTAACACACAGATCAATGCATCGAATGGTAATAAGAGAGGATTAAGATTAGCTAAATTAAGACCAAAGAAGCATGTTTTCAATCATAGAACTAAACTAGGAAGGAATTGTAAAATTATGCAAATCTTATGAATAAGTGGGTGAAAAGCTTGATAAAACCACTCAATTAAATACAATATAAACCATGAAATAGTGGTTTATCACATGCATACGCATGACATGCGCCACGTGCAGAAAATGCAGAAAACGCTGGGGGCGATTTTTGGGCTGTTTTTGGCCCAGTTCCAAGCCCAAAAAATACAAGACACTTTTCATTATTTACAATTTAGGTTTTAGATGTAGTTTTCTAGAGAGACCTCTCTCTAGGTTTTAGGATTCTTAGTTTTATGCTTTTGAGTTGGATATTACAAGAGTTACTACCTCCGTTGAAGTCTTTATCATTCTAGTTTGTTTTCTATCTCCTTACTCTTTTAATTTCCATTTATCTTATTCACGAGTTACATATGAATATTTCTGATTTTGGGATTTCTTAATGCAAAGATTAATTTTCCATTTAATTTCTTTATCTGTTGATTATTTTCAACTGAGTTTTAATTAGCATGTCTTCTTTCTACTCCCTTTACATGTATGCGAAATTGGCATCCATGTCAATGGAGTAGGCTACCAACTTGGCTTTGGAGTTAGATTAATATTTGGAAACCCTTGAGTTGGAAAACTCAAGAGTTAAATAGTAACTGGAAGTTGTTGGCTAGCTCTCTAGTTGCTAATGCTAATCCTTCCCAAGGGAGAGAATTAGGACTTGTGAATAGAAGTTGGCTCAACTACTTGACTTTCCTTCATTCGTTAAGGGTTAACTAAGTAGAAACAACAACCTATTATTATTAATCTTGAGAAATCCAACAAGGATAGAACTTCCAATTAATATTCTCCTAGCCAAGGTGATGAGCGGATAATTTATACGCTTTTTGGCATTGTTTTTATATAGTTTTTAGTAAGTTTGAGCTACTTTTAGGGATGTTTTCATTAGTTTTTATGTTAAATTCACATTTCTGGACTTTACTATGAGTTTGTGTGTTTTTCTATGATTTCAGGTAAATTCTGACTGAAATTGAGGGATTTGAGCAAAACTCTGAAGAAGGCTGACAAAAGGACTGCTGATGCTGTTGGAATCTGACCTCCCTGCACTCGAAATGGATTTTCTGGAGCTACAGAACTCCAATTGGCGCGCTCTCAACGGCGTTGGAAAGTAGACATCCAGGGCTTTCCAGCAATATATAATAGTCCATACTTTATTCGAAGAAAGACGACGTAACTTGGCGTTGAACGCCAAGTACATGCTGCTGTCTGGAGTTAAACGCCAGAAAAACGTCATGATCCGGAGTTGAACGCCCAAAACACGTCATAACCTGGAGTTTGACGCCAAGAAATGCCTTAGCTCGTGGAATGATCAAGCTCAGCCCAAGCATACACCAAGTGGGCCCCGGAAGTGGATTTATGCATCAATTACTTACTCATGTAAACCCTAGAAGCTAGTCTAATTCCAAGATATTCATTCGTACTCAAGAACATGATGAATGTGATGAGTTAGATTACCCTCATTATCATTCTCACTTATGAACGCGCGTGATTGACAACCACTTCCGTTCTACATGAAACAGTGATTGAATGCGTATCTCTTAGATTTCCCAACAGAATCTTCGTGGTATAAGCTAGATGGATGGCGGCATTTATGAGGATCCGGAAAGTCTCACCTTGTCTGTGGTGTTCCGAGTAGGATCCTGGGAGTCCGGAAAGTCCAACCTTGTCTGTGGTGTTCCGAGTAGGATTCCGATCATGAATGACCGTGACGTGCTTCAAACTTTAACCTGCTGGGCGTTGGTGACAGACGCAAAAGAGGGATTCTATTCCAGTAGGAGCGGGAACCAACCGGTGATTAGCCGTACTGTGACAGAGTGCGTTAGCATAGTTTTCACTTACTGTGACAGAGTGCGTGAGCATTAGTTTTCACTGCGAGGATGGGATGTAGCCATCAGCCATGGGTGATGCCTCCAGACGATTAGCCGTGCGACTGACACCCGCATAGGATTATTTTCCCGAGAGGATAAAAGTAGCCACAGTTGATGGTGAACCCCTATACAAAGCTTTTCATGGAAAGGAGTAAGAAGGATTGAGTAGAAGCAGTAGGAGAGCAGGCGTCCTTGGGCTCTGCAGCATCTCCATTCACTTATCTGAAATCCCACCAATGAATCTGCATAAGTGTTCTATCCCTTTTATTATTCCTTTTTATTTATTTTGAATCTAATCAAGTATCATGTTTAATCTGCCTGACTGAGATTTGCAAGGTGACCATAGCTTGCTTCATACCAACAATCTCTGTGG
>NC_029775.3:76401112-76401447 GCF_000817695.3 Arachis duranensis
CAAAATAAACAAGATCCTGGTAAATTCTTAATTCCCTATACCATAGGCACCATGACCTTTGAGAAGGCTCTGTGTGACCTAGGGTCAGGCATAAACTTAATGCCACTCTCTGTAATGGAGAAACTGAGAATCTTTGAGGTACATGCTGCTCAATTCTCACTAGAGATGGCAGACAAATCCATGAAAAAGGCTTATGGACTAGTAGAGGACATGCTAGTAAAGGTTGAAGGCCTTTACATCCCTGCTGATTTCACAATCCTAGATACTAGGAAGGAAGATGATGAATCCATCATCCTAGGAAGACCTTTCCTAGCCACAGCAGAAGCTGTGATAGA
>NC_029775.3:76405438-76414206 GCF_000817695.3 Arachis duranensis
CAAGATATTCATTCGTACCCAAGAACATGATGAATGTAATGAGTCAGATTACCCTTATTATCATTCTCACTTATGAACGCGTGTGATTGACAACCACTTCCGTTCTACATGAAACAGAGATTGAATAAGTATCTCTTAGATTTCCCAACAGAATATTCGTGGTATAAGCTAGATGGATGGCGGCATTTATGAGGATCCGGAAAGTCTCACCTTGTCTGTGGTATTCCGAGTAGGATCCTGGGAATCCGGAAAGTCTCACCTTGTCTGTGGTATTCCGAGTAGGATTCCGGTAATGAATGACTGTGACGTGCTTCAAACTTGTAACCTGCTGGGCGTTAGTGACAGACACAAAAGAGGGATTCTATTCCAGTAGGGGAGGGAACCAACCAGTGATTAGCCGTACTGTGACAGAGTGCGTGAGCATTAGTTTTCACTGCGAGGATGGGATGTAGCCATCAGCCATGGGTGATGCCTCCAGACGATTAGCCGTGCGACTGACACCCGCATAGGATTATTTTCCCGAGAGGATGAAAGTAGCCACAGTTGATGGTGAACCCCTATACAAAGCTTGCCATGGAAAGGAGTAAGAAGGATTAAGTAGAAGCAGTAGGCCAACAATCTCTATGGGATCGACCCTTACTCACGTAAGGTTTATTACTTGGACGACCCAGTACACTTGCTGGTTAGTTGAACGGAGTTGTGTCCACTCGTGCCAATTTCTAAAATCCAATTACAATGAATATGAAATCACAATTTCGTCCACCACAAGGCTTTTTATTTCAATTGCATAAAACCTCTTGTTAGTTTTCCTTGCTTTAAATTATAATTAATTATTTTATCATTCCTTACTCTAAAAATTCTCAGAAAAACTCATAATCAATAGTAACACACTTCCCTGCAATTCCTTGGGAGACGACTCAAGGTTTGAATACTTCGGTTACTATTTTATAGGATTTGTTACTTGTGACAACTAATTTTTTGTATGAAAGGATTTTAGTTGGTTTATAAGCTATACTTGCAACGATAGTTTATTTGTAAAATTCTAGACCACACTAAAATCCATTCATCACCTACACATGTACCTCAACAAGAGCATGTGGAGATGCCTTAACAAGAAATCCTTGAGATGCCTCACGGAATGCATTTTCCTCTCCAAGGCTATTGGGATCAATCACATACTTCTCTAGGAGAATTGAACTCCAACATGGATCAACAAAGGATGGGACACCAAGAGCACTCCACCATCCCCCATGAAATCAGAGAAGATCAAAGAGCCATGAGGGAAGAACAACAGAGACAGGGGTGTGACTTAGAAGACATCAAGCACTCAAATGGATTCCCAAGAGGAAGTAGTAGCCACCGTCACTAAGGTGGACCCGTTCTCTTAATCCCCTGTTGCCTATGTTATTTTTTCTGTTTTCCATGTATTTTATCTTATTGTCTGTTTCTAGTGCATGATTATACTTATCCATGTCTTAAAATTATGAAATATTCCCATGCATCTTTCACCTTGCTTGAAAGAAAATTTTTTTTGAAAAAGAATAGGGAGATACCTAAATTTCGAGTTATATCATAAGAATAGTTCAATTATTTTGATGTGGTGGCATTGCTTTTATTTTCTAAATGCATGAATAAACAGTGCATATTTGATGTTGGAGTTAAGAATGTTGGCTCTTGAAATAATTATGAAAAAAGAAAAGTATTATTAGTAATATGAAAAATCCAAAAATTGATTCTTGAAGCAAGAAAAAGCAGCAAAAAGCAAAAAAGCAATAAAAGAAAAAAAACATATGCAAAAAAAAAGCAAAAGAAAAAAAGAAAAAGCCAATAGCTCTTTAAAACAAAAGGCATGAGCAAGGATCTAAGACTTTGAGCATCAATGGTTAGGATGGCTTAAAAGATACAAAATCTTGGCTTAAAAGTTCAAAAGAGCTGATTCCCTTAACTATATGCTTGTGGTGTGAAGGTGTCAAGTGAAAAACTTAAGACTGAGCAGTTAAAGTCGTGATCCAAAGCAAAAGAGTGTGCTTAAGAACTCTGGACACCACTGGCTGGGGATTCTAGTAAAGCTGAATCACAATCCTAAGGGGTTCACCCAGTTAAGTGTCTGTGGCGTTTATGTATCCGGTGATAATACGAGAAAACAAAGCGCTTAGCGTCACAGCCAAGACTAAAAAGAAGCTGTGTTCAAGAATAAAAAAGAACTAAACTAGGAGAATCAATAATATCATTTGGATTCTAAGTTCCTAAAGATGCCAATAATTCTGAGCTTCAAAGGAAAGTGAGATGCCAAAACTATTCAGGAGTGAATAGCCACTAGTCCCGCTCATTTAATTGAAACTGAGCTTCATTGAAAACTCTGAGATTCATTGTATCATTCTCTTCTTTTTAATCTTACTTTATTTTTGGTTGCTTGGGGACAAGCAACATTTTAAGTTTGGTGTTCTGATGAGCGGATATTTTATACGCTTTTTGGCATCATTTTCATATAGTTTTCATTATGTTTTGTTTAAGTTTTATTATGTTTACAGAGGTTTTAGTGAAAAATTTATATTTTTGGATTCTGCTTTGTGTTTTTGTGTTTTTTGATGATTTCAGGTAAATTCTGGCTGAAATTGAGGAGCATTGGAAAAAGTCTGATTCAGAGACAGAGAAAAGACCGCAGATGTTGTTAGGATCTGACCTCTGTACACTCGAAGGAGCATTTCTGGAACTACAGAGGTCCAAATGGCATGAGCTTAATGGATATAGAAAGCAAACATCCAAGGATTTCCAGAAATATATAATATTCTATACTTTGCTCTGGAAATGAAGGCCCAAAACTGGCGTTCGACGCCAGCCACCAACCCTATTCCTGGCGTTGGACGCCCAAAAGGGAGCAGCTGGCGTCAAACGCCAAAAGGGGTACTAGCTCGTGGAAAAACCCCAAGCTAAGGGGTACTAGCTCGTGGAAAAACCCCAAGCTAAGCCCAAACACTCACCAAGTGGGCTCAAAAAGTGGATTTTCGCACCTCTAATTCTAGTCTATCATATTTTTGTAATCCTTAATCATTAGATTTGTATATATAGGAGAAGATCGCCCATGTTTAGGATCTTCTACCTGAGTTCTTGGACACTCTACATGTTTTTCACCACTTTTCTGTGAGCTTTGAGTTACTAACCTCCTAAGGTTAAGGCTAGGAGCTCTGCTAATTCTTATGAATTAATAATATCATTATTCTACTTCAATCTATGCTTGATTCTATTCTAAGATGTATCTTTGTTCTTCATCCTAACGAATTGGGAGTGTAACTTGACTGTCATCTCTATTCACATGGGTTCTTGCGAGCCCTTGATAGGATAGTACTAAACCAAAAGCTTGATTATACATCTCTTAGATGGCTAATCCACGGCTTCATTGGGGACTTCTCGAGACATCAGTTCAGCCGAGGTGCGGGGCGATTAAGGCCTTTAAGGTATAGGCTAGAATCCTTGGAACAACATTATCTGATTCAAAAGATCCGACCTTATCTGTGGCACTTTGAGTAGGATCACCAAGGGAATAGACTGCTAGAGCTTCACCCCTGTTCAAATTGGATGACCGCTGACCTGGCGTTTAATCTGAAGTAGAGGAGATTAATGACCGCTGACCCGACGTTAATCATTTACAGCCTGCCATGGAAAGAATCATCAGAAGTTGGAGTAGATGGTGAGAAAAGTTTATCCACAAGGAAGAAATATCTCTGAAGCCTCAACCATTCTCATACGATTGATTTCACACCTATCTAGTAACATTTTATTTATTTATCTATTTTATGCATTTTCTCATGACAATTATGTTTTCTATCCGCCTAACTAAGATCTCCAAGGTAACCATTGATTGCTCAAACTAATAATCTCCATGGGATCAACCCTCACTCACATGAGGTATTACTTAGACGACCCAGTATACTTGCCGGTCTATCTGTGCGAAATGTGCGGAGTCATTTTCATGCACTAGTGGTTCAGGCGATCAAATAAATGATGATGTGGACACTTCGATTCTTTCAACCGCGGCTGTATTGGCCAATACCAAATTTCATGGGGTTGAAGAGGCTTATGCAAGATATGTAGAGTATGCAAAGGAAACTAGATTTGTTGTTCGAAAAGGGTATTCCATTAAAGATGATGAAGGCAACGTTGTGAGGAAATTTTTCTATTGCAATTGACAGGGCTTGTGGGAGAAGAAGCATTATTCGAGGGCGGATAGGAAGAGGGTGCATAAGGCAAAGACTAGGACCAACTGCAATGCGAAGTTCGTTGTGTTCTAGACAAACAGAGTGACAAGTGGAGGATGAAGAAATTTGTTCAATGTTACAATCATGATTTTACTTTTCCTGCTTTCACTAATGTGAAGGCATCCCACTGCAACATCAATGAAGGTGATAAAGCCCATATTCATAGTATGCACGAAGCAGGATTCCAAACCAGTCAGATCATGGGGTTCTTTGCATATATTGTCCGGTGGTTATCAAAACATGCACCTCATAAAGAAGGATGTTTACATCGACAATGTATGTCGCTCTAGGATCATTCAGGGCAATGTGACAGCATCAATAAGTTATCTGAAGGGAAAAACTGAGGTGGATCCATTAGCTGTTGTGATGTCCCGAAAACCACCTTGGTCATATGTTTTGGTCGGACGAGGCGACGCAGTATGACTATGAGTGCTTTGGTGACGTATTGGCATTTGATTTGACGTATAGGAAGAATCTATACAACCAACCATTGGTAATATTTTCTGGCACTAATCACCACCAACAGACAATAATTTTTTGTTTCGTGTTGCTGGAGGATGAGAAAATTCCATCTTATAAGTGGCTGCTAGGCACTTTCCTGGAAGTCATGTATCAAAAACAGCCCAAAGTTGTGGTTATAGATAGAGACAAGTCAATGAAGGAGACTATTAGGACAGAATTTTCTAATGCAATGCATCAACTTTGCACTTGGCACTTAGCGCAGAATGCGGTTTCAAACATCAAGGATAATGATTTTTATGCTGCATTTAAGACTGCTGTATGTGGTCATTTTGAGGTAGAGGAGTTTGACCAGTATTGGGCAGACATGGTTGTCGCATTCGGGTTAGAGGAGAACGAATGGATTTGGGCAACGTACGAAAAGAGGGTATAGTAGGCGAATGCGTACTTGTGTGATAAGTTTTATGCTGGGTTGAGAACGACGTCAAGATGCGAGGGCATTAATGCATCACTTAAAAGCTTTATCAAGTCTTCGAATTGCTTGTTGGAGTTGCTCGAGAATCTTGAGTGTGTGGTTAAGGACTATAGGAACAATGAGTTTATCGCGGACTACAAATCTCTATATTCAGAACCGGTCATGACTACCGGAGTGGACTCAATTGAGAGAGCCATGTCACAAATCTACACCAGAGAGATATTATTCGAGGTCAAGAAATAGATCAAAGGTATAGTTGCGTTGATAGTTCTTCATATGGAGAGTTATGGTAGCTTGGAGAAGTTCATGTTTAGAAAGTTTTGTAAGCCCCATCGGGTTTACCCTGTACTGTATGAAAGCAACTCTGAAAGGTATGAGTGTTCTTTCAAGCTTTAGAATAGCATAGGAATTCCATGCAAACATATCAACTGTGTTTTGAAATTGCTGAAGAAGGATGCCTTGCCGATGCGGTTAGTGCTAAAAAGGTGGTGCAAAGATGCTAAGTTTGGATTATTCCATGACTCGGATAGAGTTTTGGATAGTAATAGAGCATTTCAGGGACGATATGGTTCATTGTGGACTTCTCGTCTCCCTATGTGTTTATTAGTGGCTCAACGGCCTGCCACATACGAGTACGATGCTGCCAATATAGCACAGCTATTAAAAGAGATTGAAGCAGAAGTTCTGAAGGATAACACCTCAACTTTCATGCATGATACTGCAGATGGTTACGATATTTTGGATCCAAATATTATCAAATCAAAAGGTACACCACAGTCAACCAGAAACGGCAAAATGGGTAGGTGGTACAGGCGCTGCCACGGTTTTGGACATGACCGACGAAATTGCACAGCAAACAAGGTGCACATACTAGATGAGGTTAGTGCTAAATTTGAAGTTGTTAATTTCGTTAATGTTAGTGCTACCGGCTGTGAATTTACTATTTCATTTTTGCATTACTAAGTATGGAAAAAATATGTATCTCAACTTACTGTGCAGCCATTAGGATTCGATTTACGACAAAGTTAGCGTGTCAGAAAAAAAACTTATCGTGCAAAAAATTATTGGGTCATCCAGGACACTATTTCTGCATGATCAGGGAGCTTCAACCATTAACACCTAAAGAAATGGAAGGTATTTAGTGGCTTCAAAAGTTCAGCATGATTAGTCAAAGTCCAAACACACTGTTGTTAAATTTAGATAACCGTAAGATCATTTTGTCTAGGGATAATGAGTGAATACATGAACCTGGTTTCATTTATTTTGATGTTAAAGAAATTGTTGCTCTTTTTTAAAGCTATGCCGTATGTGGTTCGGTTCTTCCAAACAGGTTTGGAGAATTCGCAAATGCTTAGTGTGGACATATCTTGTAGAATTCTCATATTTTCAATCCTTACGTATATGGGTTGAGCTAATTTAAAAGTTTATTATTTTAATTATTTCCTAGCATGTTTGGTCAAACTAGATCACAATTATATTTAATTTTATGCCTTATCTTCGTACAGTTTTTATGGTCACTGTTTATGTTACAACACAGTGAAAAGAGCATGTCTTGCATGGTAAAAGTATTTTTTGATTGATAAAATTTAAACGAAGTTGATGTAAATTAGGAGCATGTCAATGAATTTATAAAAATAAATTTATATGTATAGGTGCTTCTCATGTAATTCTTTGACTCCTAATTTGATTTATATGTAAATATACTTTACGGCAAATCGACTCACCGTCGATTTACGCACAAATTCCTACGGAAATAAAATTCGACTTCACTTGATTTGAATTAAATTGTGCTAAACAAACTTTTATTTCAAATGAATGAAAATAAAAAATTTAAAAAAATTGGTAGTTAATCTTATGTACTCTTTGTATACTCTTACTATAATTAATTATAATCAACAACGAAACTAATGAAAAAATAATTTTGATTTTTTTAATTTACATAACTAGTAATATTATAATGGATTAATTAATAATTTTTGAAAAATAATTATTTGAGTAGTGCAATATAATACGAATAAAATGAATTCAAATTATATATATAGGAATTTGTGTGTAAATCAAATGGGGTGAGTTGATTTACCTTAAAACACATTTGACTATAAATTGAATTAGGAGTCATATAATTACATGGGAAGCACATGTATATATAAATCAAATTAGCTTGTATCGATTTACCATGTGTAAAAACCATGGGCTAAATCAATATAGCTTGTATTGATTTAATATGGATGAAGCCAAAACGTGCTCCTTAGTAATTATATAGGATTTGCATCCATTCACCTATTAGAATTCCAAATTCGATGGATTTATATAGTAACACAAATGAGTGATCGAAATTATATTTACGTGGCTTTGGTTAATTGTAGTACTTTAATTTAAAATGTGACTTACTATTTAAATAAAATTAATTTATTAGCTTTATGATCTTAACAGCTTGTACATCTAAGTTGATTTCAAAATTTAGATCCAACCATATCGCAACCTGATATAATAATTTAGATTTGATTATCTCACAATTGTGTAAGGCATACTACAAACAACAGGTTAGAAGTTTATACTAGATAATTTTTGTCCAAATGGCCTTATACTATCTGAGATTCAAAAGTTACGTTAATAATGCCCTATAAGCAACTTCTGCATTCCAAGGAGTGTAACAGCATTTGTGTGTTTCACAAACAGATGGCATAAAGCCCTTGTTTAGTTGGATATAGAATTTTTCTTTAAACAGATAAGTCTACACAATAACATTCATTGCATCAAGTATGAGAACATAAACTGTGCCTACAATTGTTTAGCACTTTACATCAAGTAGCAGCTTAATAAATAGGTCCAAAATAAAGTTGCAAAACACAAGTCTGAACATAGCTTTGTCGTCTTTTCCACTAGGAAAAGTGAATTGTAGGGAGGAGAATAGGACAATGAACTATGCACCCAGCATGTCTGGATTAATGCAAGGGATACTATTCCATTTTTCAGTAATGCAACTACCTTGTTAAATCTTTCAACCTGGCTACCTGTTGTCAACTGCCTCAGTGGTCAGCCTGAAGGTAACAAAAGGGTGAATGAGAACCTCAATAAAACCAAAAATAACCACCTCTTGAGTCTAAACTGGAAGGGGCAAATCATCTCAGTCAAAATTGTTAGACCATAATTTTAGAAGTACCTTTATATGCCTAGGATCTAGACCTCACCAAAAGATTTTGCACCTTATATCTTCATGTCTTTGTGTAAGGGCTCATCCATCACAGTTGTAGGGGGTGGTCTTCAAAAGTCAATACTTCCTAAATGGATCCATTTCTTCAGCCTTGTATTATCGTAGCTGCTCCCAAAAAGAGTTATATCGACCATTATGGGTTCATTTTGTAATTGGAGGATCCCTTGTGAAGGTCTTCCAATACTCTATCGCCGATTCTATCACTGGCATACGGTTCTAGTTGTGGTACTTAAGAACCATGTCGATGCCAAGCCTCATCCTACTATAGTAGCTCACCTTTTGCATCACAATTAACATTTAATCATCATATTTCAAGTAAAATTCGATACTTTGTTCAGTGGTATGGAACCAGACAAAATAGTTA
>NC_029775.3:76414306-76414893 GCF_000817695.3 Arachis duranensis
ATAATTTTTATCTTGAATTTTATGAATATTGGCTCCTGAAAGAATGAGGAACACGAAAAATATTATTGATGATCTGAAAAAACATGAAATTGATTCTTGAAGCAAGAAAAAGCAGTTAAAAAAAATTTGGATCAAAAGGAATAAAAGCCAAACAGCCCTTAAAACCAAAAGTCAAGGGTGAAAAGGATCCAAGGCTTTGAGCATCAGTGGATAGGAGGGCCTAAGGAAATAGTTCCAGGCCTAAGCGGCTAAACCAAGCTGTCCCTAACCATGTGCTTGTGGCATGCAGGTCCAAGTTACAAACTTGAGACTGAGTGGTTAAAGTCATGATCCAAGGCAAAAAGAGTGTGCTCAAGAGCTCTGGACACCTCTGACTGGGGACTCTAGCAAAGCTAAGTCACAATCTGAAAAGGTTCACCTAGTCATGTGTCTGTGGCATTTATGTATATGGTGGTAATACTGGAAAACAAAGTGCTTAGGGCCACGGCCAAGACTCATAAAATAAATGTGTTCAAGAATCAACATACTACACTAGGAGAATTAATAATACTATCTGAATTCTGAGTTCCTATGGATGCCAATCATTC
>NC_029775.3:76415084-76416266 GCF_000817695.3 Arachis duranensis
ATCTAGTTGCTTGAGGACAAGCAACAGTTTAAGTTTGGTGTTGTGATGAGCGGATATTTTATACGCTTTTTGGGGGTAATTTCATGTAGATTTTAGTATGTTTTAATTGGTTTTTAGTAGAATATTATTGGTTTTTAGGCAAAAATTATATTTCTGGACTTTACTATGAGTTTGTGTGTTTTTCTGTGATTTCAGGTATTTTCTTGCTGAAATTGAAGGAGCTGGGCAAAAATCTGAGTTAGGCTGAAAAAGGACTGCTGATGCTGTTGGATTCTGACCTCCCTGCACTCGAAATGGATTTTTTGGAGCTACAGGAGTCCAATTGGCGCGCTCTCAAAGGCGTTGGAAAGTAAACATCCAGGGCTTTCCAGCAATATATAATAGTCCATACTTTGCGCGAAGATAGACGACGCAACTTGGCATTGAACGCCAAGTACATGCTGCTGTCTGGAGTTAAACGCCAGAAACACGTCATGATCCGGAGTTGAACGCCCAAAATACGTTATAACTTGGAGTTCAACTCCAAGAAAAGCCTCAGTTCGTGGATAGCTTTAGTCTCAGCCCCAGCACACACCAAGTGGGCCCCAGAAGTGGATTTCTGCACCAATTATCTTAGTTTACTCATATTCTGTAAACCTAGGTTACTAGTTTACTATTTAAACAACTTTTAGAGACTTATTTTGTACCTCATGACATTTTCAGATCTGAATTACATACTTTTTGACGGCATGAGTCTCTAAACTCCATTGTTGGAGTGAGGAGCTCTGCAGCGTCTCGATGAATTAATACAATTCCTTTATTTTCCATTCAAACACGCTTGTTCTTATCTAAGATGTTCATTCGCGCTTAATTATGGAGAAGGGGATGATCCGTGACACTCATCACCTTCCTCATTCCATGAACGTGTGCCTGACAACCACCTCCATTCTACATCAGATTGAATGAGTATCTCTTAGATTCATTACTCAGAATCTTCGTGGTATAAGCCGGATTGATGGCGGCATTCATGAGAATCCGGAAAGTCTAAACCTTGTCTGTGGTATTCCGAGTAGGATTCTGGGATTGAATGACTGTGACGAGCTTCAAACTCCTGAAGGCTGGGCGTTAGTGACAGACGCAAAAGAATCAATGGATTCTATTCCAACCTGATTGAGAACCGACAGATGATTAGCCGTGCTGTGA
>NC_029775.3:76417087-76444658 GCF_000817695.3 Arachis duranensis
TCTACTTTGATCAAGGAAGGAATTGAGATCTAGACTTGTTTTCTAGTCTCTTTGATTCCCTGAGATCTTCAATTTTATTTTGTAATTGAGTTGAGTTCTTGGCTGCTCTTCTGTTTTTACTGTTCCATTGGTTTTCAATTTACTTTCAAGCAAATTAATTCTTCTGCACTTGTTCTTCATTTTACATTTCTGTTCATGATCCCAATTTACTTTCCTGCAAGTTAAGCTTTCTGCAAGAGTTTCTGAGTTTTGATCTATTGCTCTCTTTAATTTCCAGCACCCAACCCCCCTTTACTTTTCATGCAATTTACTTTTCTTGCAATTTAAGTTTCAGCTAATTTACTTTCTTGTTATTTAAGTTTCCTGCCATTTTACTTTCTGTAATTTAAGTTCACTGCAATTTTACATCACTACAAGAAAAAGGCGTATTTGTAATAAAAAATATTGTTACAAAACGTCGAAATTTTGAAACAAAAGTTTTTTGTAACAAAAAAAGGGTCCATTGCAGTAAGTCCCGTTACAAAAAGTTTTTGTAACGAAAAATAGAACTGTTACAATTCAATACCATATTTTGTAACAATTTTTTCTGATACAAAAAATCCAAAAACCATTACAAAAGTGGTAACAAATTTTGATCTTGAAGGTATTTTTTGTGACAGTCAATTTTTTTCCTATCAAAAAATTTTGTTACAAAATGTAACACAATTTTGTAACATTTTTTCCTTTAGTTACGAAAGTAAATTAATTATTTTGTAACTTTTTTTTATTACAAATTACATGCATAATTTACTAAATTATTTTTTAAATTAACTAATATATTAACTATTCTAATAAGCAAGTTTACATTCATATAATATGCAAAAACATACGTAATTCAAAGATGACTCATTTACCTAAAGTTGTTTTAAAACAAAATAACATTAGTGAGTACATTGATTAGTTCTACAAGTTATATGTCTTGCATAAGTTCAACCAAAAGTTAAAAGTTCTAACATAGATTAGTGTCTCTATGTATCAAAACATTCTTGAGCCCTCAAGGTAGCATATAGTCACCATTTCAGCACTCCTGTATATAAGAAAAACCGAAATAAAAAAGTTAGAAACAAGATATAACACTAATTATAATTTTTTCACTAAGTTTTATCCAAAATGTTTAGAAAAATTTTGACAAAACCTCCCCTAAAACTTGGATATTTCCACCATCCACGGTTCCAACAAACACAACCAATTCACAACTTGCACCCTTTCAAACAACACAATGCATTTTAATTGAACAACCAAATAGGACAACAACCAAATAGTGAATAACAAAACCCAAAGCTTCAAGCTTCGAACAACCAAAACAGTGAAGCAGTTAGCCGAATAATCAATCAATTGAGCTTAGCAACAGTTGAAAACCAAAAGCAATTAAATACCAACTCAATCAATTAATTGAATCAAAGATGAATATTGAAAATAGCTTAAAATAAATTCCGACAGCATTTCAGCAGTAAATTTGCCTATTTCACAATTTCAATCAATCAATTCAAATTCCATATGAATTCTTTGACATTTAAAAACACAAAAAATCATAATGAATTCATAGAAAGGAAGTAAATAAGCCAATTCCAGCAAGAAAACATGAGGAAACAATTAAAACCAATCCAACCAGCAAGAAGCAGAGCAGCACTCAGCAGAACAGCAATCAATGACCCATCATACAGCACCCAAAACAGTAAAATGAAAAAAAGGTAATGGATTCAGGTAGCATTCTATTCATTGAAGTCAATAACCATTACACTTGCAAGCAGTAGGGGGCACAGCAGTTTATCCATTAATTCAACAGAAAATCAATCAAGCCAAACTAAACAATTTTAGCAACAGATTTATCAATAAAACCAATCTCAGTTCAGCAACCATCATCTATTCCAACACAAACAATAATATACAAGCAGCATTTCCTTTTTCATTGAATTTAACAATCATTCAATAAGCAAAAGTAACCACATTTCTAACTTTCAATTGACTAACCAAAGTTGCCCAAGAACTCTTAATTCAATACATCACAATTTCATATCATCGGTGCAACGTAACCATAGCAACATTCCATACACAAAATCAACATCAACAAGTACTAGCAGCAAGTATAACTTCAAAATACACAACATCATCAATAATTACTACATTAAATCATTAAACTAATCACCAACTACAGCCATGATTCAACTCAATTCCAACAATTATTCACACAAAGCAACCATAACCATTTGCAGTTACTCATTTATATTTATTGGCATTCATAACTTAAATCATTTATTTTTAAAACAAATCTCCTATCATAAATCGACTCAGCCACACGAGTTACACCAGCAGCGATAACCCGTCAGCGGCAACAACAACAACATTCATTTCTTATTGCAACATCAATGACCACAGCACCTGGAGGAAATATTGGATTCAAATTGAATGAAAACAACAAGAAATAGTGCAAGTTAGTGCCATCGGTGGTTCTAGTAGTGTTCTTTGGTGAGGAAAATGGCAAGTCATGGCTAAGCAAGGGAGTTACAGTGGCTACCTCAAAAGTTTCATCAACAAGGACGACAGTTTGGTTCACCACCATCAATGATGCACAGCTCAACGGCAGACTCCACCTGCGGTAATGGCGGTAGAGCAACAACACAGATGCAATGGTGACGACGGAAGATCTGACCGGAATGGAACCCTTGGCGGCGGCAGGACCTGACAAAGCTAAACCCTGGCAGTGGCAACAGTGGTGGCTAGGGTTTGGCAGTGGCGGTAACCCTAGCGACGGCGAAGGCGGTGGTGCTGTGCGACAGCGGCGACGCTACCTCCCTCTTTGGCTATGACGTTCTCCTTCCCTCTTGCGTCTTCGCTCTCTCGCGTGCTACCCTTTCTCTCCTCATCTTCTCTGCGATGGTGACGACCATGATAGCGGCAGCAACAGCAGTTTGGAATGGCAAACAGCGATGGTTGAAGCTTCAACGGCGACGGAAGCAAGGCGCGGCGACGACGGCGCGAGACAACGCCCTTTCTTCTTCTCCTCGATCGCGGCCTTCTCTCTCGATCTTTGTTTCTCTCCTCTGGGTCTGGCGGTAGCGACGGCAACCGACGCAAGGAGCGGCACAGCGCAGCGATTCTCCTTCCTCTCTTCTTTCTCTGTTCCGTCACTCTCTCCCTCTGTTCTCCATTTCCCCCTCAAGCCTCCTATTTCCTTTCTTTTTTTATTTCTTTTCTCCTTTTGATTTTTGTTGCTGTATGTTAGCATTTTGGAAGAAAGGAGAAGTGGTGTGGCGGTGAAGAAAGCTAAGAGTGGCTTATTGCAGAGTGAACAGGTGGTGGGAGGGTATACGTGTGTGTGGGGGGGTTGGGTAGAAAGAGGTTAGGGTTAGTGAATTAGGAATTAGGGTTTAGAATTGGGAATTTAGGATTTGAGTAGAGTTTTGATTTAAAAGCTAGGGTTCCTGGGTAAAAGGAAAAAATTATGGGTTAATTAGGATTAGGGTTTATAGGGTTTAATTTGGTATTAGAGTTTAATTTGGGGTAAAAGTGAAATTAAGAATTTTGGGTAAATTAGAATTTGGTAAATTTTTAATAAAATTAAAGCATATTATATAAATTTGAAATCTAATTTAATCTCTTAAAATTATTTTAAAAATACTACTCAATTATCAATTTACTAATCAGTTTTTAATCAAGTATTCTAATTTAAAATTAGAAATAATATAATTTATTTTTTGTTTATAAAAATTAAAGTATTAAATTCTAAAATCTCAATTATTTAAATTAGATCATATAAAATTCTTATTATTTTATATTTCCTAAATTTTATTATTTAAATATAGAAAATAATTTGATAATTATAAAATCAGATAAAACCTTAAATTCGAAGACTACCGAAGACCACCAGGCCGCCACTCACAACACAACGGCGGAAGAGACGGTAATAACAAACGAGATGACGACGAGAAGAACGTTTTTCGGGGGCTACGCCGATCCTTCTTCTTCCGGCGGGATCTTTATTGCGCTTTCTGGAGTGGTAGATGGTGCAGAGTGTTCGTGAGTGAGGGGTTGGGGAGACTTAGGATTTTTTACTGCAGTGTATCCCTTTTTACAGCTTTTAGTATTTTGTTTTTTTTCTTTTCTTTTTAGTTACTTTTATTTATAATTATAATTTAATAAAATTTCTTTAAGTGACATAAATTAATTTTTAGTTAATTTTAAAAATCTGATATTAATAAAAATTATATATTAATTATTTAGAAGAATATAAAATAATATTTATAATTTTTAAAAATTAATGAATACATACATTATATAAAAAATTTTAATTTTTGAAACAAAATAAAATTATTTTAAAAAAAACATATACACAATTTTTTTATTTTTAAAGTGTTTAACATTTTGAAAAAAAAATTGTTATAAAATATACTTATATTTTGTGACAAATAATTAACTTGTTACA
Source organism: Arachis duranensis (assembly GCF_000817695.3). Taxonomy (NCBI): domain Eukaryota; kingdom Viridiplantae; phylum Streptophyta; class Magnoliopsida; order Fabales; family Fabaceae; genus Arachis; species Arachis duranensis. The sequence continues at coordinate 76,421,550 of NC_029775.3, forward strand.
AACAATATTGAATTTCTAACAAATTAATTTTTTGTTACAAAACAATTAGAGTTTTTGAAACAAAAAGTTATTTTGTTACAAAATAATTGGAGTTTTTGAAACAAAAATAAAAATTGTTACAAAATGTTTTGAATTTTTGCAACTTATTTTTTTTTTTGTTACAAATTATTACAATATTTTGTAACAAAACATTACATCGTTACAAAAACTAACATAATTTGTAACAAAATAAAATAGATTGTTACAAAATATTATCATATTTTGTAACAACTTGTAATGTTGTTACAAAATATTATTCTTTTGTAACAATAAAAAATTGTTATTACAAAATACTATTTTTTTGTAACAATTTTAAATTTGATACAAATTTTTTGTTACAAATGTTCCATTTTCTTGTAGTGCCATTTACATTCTGCAACTTTATCATTCCTGCAATTTACTTTCTGTTGATCAACTTCACACAATTCACTTCAATGTTAGCTTGACTAAACTAATCACCCACTAAAGTTGCTTGATCCATTAATCCCTGTGGGATCGACCTCACTCTTGTGAGTTATTACTACTTGATGCGACCCGGTATACTTGCCGGTTGGATTTGTGTGTTGGAAATTCATTTTTCCACAAAACACCATCACTTATGAACCATCTCCTCAACATAACTTTGGACCACCAAACTCACAAGCCCCTTTCCACTATTCACCTCCATACGACCCTAACCCTCATCCACCATACCAACCACCTTATGAGCCAAATGAACCATACACAGAACCACCACCTTTCCAACACAACTACTCTCATGAACCACCACCTCAATATTCCCCATCTCCATATAATTATCAAGATGAACCATCTTCCTATTATGAACCCTCTCTCCCAACCAATGAATCCTCATATCCACCCTAACCTCCAATGGATGACAGACTTCATGTTTTTCTTCAAAGTTCTTTAGAACGGCAAGAAAGGATGAATACGAGTGTGCTAAATTTCGCGGCCGCCTTAGGCGAGTTTATAAATATAATAGCTTCCCAATATCTGAGCTCTCAAAGAACTCCCATGGCTACATGTGGAGAATCAGAAGAAGAGCAAAGCATGAAGGAGACACTAGAAACTTCTGTGGACAATGAGGAACATGGCTTTGTATTGGAACAAGTGGAGGAAGCCATAATAGTTGCAGAGGAAGAAATGGTTGAAGACTTAGGAGATGCTGAACCTCCATGGGAAAGTCAAGACATAGAGCCTCCTTCCAAGACAGTTGCAATTGATGTTGAGGAAGGTGTACAACCTCCAAGGCATATCATAGCTAAAGACTTTGAAGAGGTTGATCAAGAGATGGAGATTCAAGAAGAATAAGCACACCCTCCTATGCCCTTGGTAAGCAATGAAGAGGAGATTGAATTGGAAGAAAGCTACCAAGAGGAAGAGGTTGAAATTGAAGAAACTTGCAAAGAGGTGGTAGTTATCAGAAAAGAGCACAAGGGAGTGGAGCTTGCAATTTCATTAAAAATACCTCCCCCTAAGTTGCCATCATCCTTTACAACATTCAAGTGGGTAAAATTCATATCCCTTAGCTTTCTAATTCCACTTGAATATGGGCTACTGGAGACGGATGGTCAACTTAGAGCTCTTTGTGACATTAAGAGTAAGAGGAAGATGGCCAGTGGTAAGAATTATCCTGCAAGGTTCATCATGGTTGGAAGCTTTAAGTTTAAACGTAAAGGTTGGTATAGAGCTCAACTGAATGGGTCTAGGAAGTTGTTTGGCCGCTTACGTGAGAATTCAGATTGCTTGCCACCCGAATGGAACAATATTGCTCAACCAAAAGACGGGTGCAAAGGCAAGGTCTGGGACCCCGGAATCCATTCTACCAATCACCACTCTTGGGGCCTTGTCACTTGCTTTAACTTACTTGAAGGCTTTCTGCGCCTAGTTTGGGACCCTGGAGGCTATTGGAAGTACAAACATTGGTGGGGATTCCTGGATCAATACAAGCACAAGCCACCCTAGCAGGAAGCTTATCAAATGTCCAACTTAAGGACTATAACTAAAAGTGCTAGGTGGGAGACAACCCACCATGGTATGATCGTTCATTTTTCATTTTTATTTAGTTTTATTTGCTTTTGAGTTTTATTTTATTTTATTATATTGAACTTGGAGCACCGCGTGACCTACGCGGCCGCGTGACCAAGATTTCGACGTAAAAGGGTGCACAACCAATTATTGTGCTAGAGTGGTGCCGGATTGGTGCTGAACGCACAATTCTATCCACGCGGCCGCGTGACCCACGCGACCGTGTCACATTCTTCTAGAGCCCACTCACGCGATCGCATGCCCCATGCAATCACGTCACTTAAAATTTGGCACTAATAATAATTTGAACAGAGAGTTGTGCGAGTACGAGGCTGCCCTCGCGCTAGTAGCATGAATTGTGTCACGCGACCGTGTGACCGACGCGATCGCGTCAATCAGTATCAGCGCAAGTCGCGCGACCGCGTGCCCCACGCGGTCGCGTCGCTTGCGCCGCACAACTTATCCTGATTTGCCAAATATCTTATCTTTTCTTCCCCAATCCTATTTTCTTCTTTCTTCTTTCTTTCTTACTTTATTTCTTTCACTTCTCATTCTTTTTCACCTTCATCCTATTTTACTTCATTTATTTGCATATTTCATTCATTGCATTTTAAAATTGTGCATATTTTTCTTTCTTTTTCTGAATTTTTTATTGGTGTTAAAAAATTTTTCTTATTCAACCATTGCATATTTTCTTGAATTTATTTTGGTAACTTGTTTTACAATGTGGGATGATATTAATTATCTGCCAATTCCAATCTTTTATGATACTTGCACTCCATTCGCATTGGCATGAACTTGTATTGATACTTCCATTACCCACTCTCCTCCCCTATGTTACAAATTTTATACCACTGGTATGCCATGGCTTCTATTATTTCCTCACGTACATGTTGAAGCTTCCATGTAAATGAGACCCTTATCATTTGGCATTACCCCACCCATACTTTATTTATTTTCTTATCTTTATTTCTGGGTTACTTTTCTTCCCTTTTTCTTTCAGGATGGCCACCCGGATGGGAACCGGAAGACGTTTACATGGGGAGACAGACAAGTCCATCTGCAAAATCCTTGAAGAAAGGCATCAGTTGGAACAACCCGTCCACCTGCACATCTCAGCATGCACCGAGGACGGTGCAATCTTTAAGTGTGGGGAGGTCGATACCGATCTCCATGGGTTAGTACTTTCTTGTCTCAAACACCAATGTTTAAATTTTTTTGTGGATTAGTTGTTGCATTTGCATACTTGTTTGATTTTTTCATATTTTACCACTTGGTTAAAGTAATATTTTCTTTTTCAAGAAACCTTTTAGAGCATTTCACTAATTTGAATAAAATTTAATGTTACACTTGTTTGAAGAAATATTATTTTGGAATATGGTTTAGAGTTCGAACACACAAAACCTGTGAGATTTTGAGCCTATTTGAATTGGTTGCATTTTATCAACCAAAATTTTGTTTTAGTGTGTATTTTTCTCTCTAAAATTGTGATCTTTGTCTTGCTTAATTCTATATTTCCATTATTTGATGTATGCATGCACTTACATGATTGATGCCTTATTTCACTGAGCTTACATACCCATATGGCCTTAACCTTTTCATTATCTATTGCAAACCAACTTTGAGCCTATTTTACCCCTTTGTTCTTTACTTTAGCACATCATTAACTCTAAGCAAAAAATAATAATGTCCTTAATTTGAATCCTTGGTTAGCTTAGACTAGTGAGAGTGCTCATGAATTAAGTGTGGGGAAGTGAATTTGGAAACATTTGGTTTGAGAATTGAGTATGTTAGAATTTTCTGAAAATGTGAAAGAAATGTTTAGGATATGATTCATGCATCCAATAATTTAATCATATGCATTGAAAAAAAAAGAAGAGAAAAAGAGCAAATAAGAAAAAGGGGACAAAATGCCCCAAAGTAAGTAGTGAAGGCAATGCATATGTACTGTACTTGAAATTAGAATGCATGAATATGTGGAAAACATGGTTAATGGATGGTTAGATGTTGTATTATGATTACATCGATTGTTTAAGTTAGGTGGGAAAGTTTCAGTTAATTAAGGATTCAGATTTTAGTCCACTTGGCCAAATACAATCCTACCTTGACCCTAACCCCATTACAACCCTCTCTTGATATGTGCAGTTATGCATTAAATTTTTGTTGATTGGTAGAAGAAAAACAAGCCTTAGAAAGCAAGGTTAGTAGAGAATTGAGAGAATCGAACCTTAAACACTTGAGTGATTAGAGTGTATACACTACCAGTGAGGGTTCGATGCTCAATCCCTTGTTCCCGGCTTTCATGAGCTATTGTCTCCTTGCAAGTCTATTTGTACTTCATTTTTATGATTTGAATTAGTGAAATTCAGTTCATATATGTTCTTAAAAGAATTGTTTACTTTTAACCAAGTAGGTAGAAGCATGTTGCATTTAGTTGCATTCATAGGTTGCATCTCATACATTCTATCATTCCTCTTCATCTTTATAGCTTCTCTTGAGCTTAGCATGAGGACATGCTAATATTTAAGTGTGGGGAGGTTGATAAACCCATATTTCATGGTTTATCTTGTGCTCAATTGAGTGGTTTTTATCAACTCTTTACCCACTTATTCATACTATTTGCATGGTTTTACATTTGCCTTCCTAATTATGTGCTTTGATTGAAAACATGCTTCTTTGGCCTTAAGTTCCCTATGTTTAATCCTCTCTTATTACCATTAGATGCCATGTTTCTTTGGACTTATATTTGCTTATTATTAATCCTCTCTTATTACCATTAGATGCTTTGATATGTGTGTTAAGTGATTTCAGAGATTACAAGGCAGGAATGACTCAGAGGATGGAAAGGAAGCATGCAAAAGTGGAAGGAATACAATAAGTTGGAGAAATTGCTAAGCTGTCCAACCTGACCTCTTCGCACTCAAACGGCTATAACTTTAGCTACAAAGGTCCAAACGACGCGGTTCTAGTTGCGTTGGAAAGCTAACGTCTGGGGCTTCGATTTGATATATAATTTGTCATAGCTGCCCCGACGCCAGGCGACGCGAACGCGTGAGTCACGCGAATACGTGACTTGGCAGGAACGCAACCCGCGCGGCCGCGTGAGCCATGTGACCGCGTCACTTTTCCGTGACCTGTACGGACCAGAAAGCGCTGGAAGTGACTTCTGGGCTATTTCTGACCCAGTTTTCGGCCCAGAGAACACAGATTAGAGGCTATAAAGTGGGGAAATACATCCATTCATAATCATGCTCTCATAATTCACTTTTTATTTTTTTAGATGTAGTTTTTAGTGAGAGAGGTTCTCTCCTCTCTCTCTTAGGATTAGGATTTAGGACTTCTCTTAGTTTTAGGAGTGACTCTCAATCCCAGGTTCTTTATTTTTATCTATCCCAATTTAATTTATGAACTCTTCCATGTTACAGATTACTCATTTAAATTAATGTTATTTGAGATATTTCAGATCTATGATTGCTTTCTTTAATTTATGTTGTTGGTACTTATCAAAATTATTTTCATTCGAGTAGATAGTTTTCCTTTTGGCTTTGGTTAAATAACTGGTGACTCTTGAGTTATCAAACTCATTGTTAATTGAAAATTAGAATTCATCCACTTAACTTACCTTCATAGTTAGAGGTTAAAAAAGTGGGAGAAAAATCCAATTCTCATTACAATTGATAAGGATAACCAGGATAGGACTTCCAGTTCCCATACCTTGCCAAGAGTTTATTTTATAGTTATTTATTTATTTTTCTTATTATTTTTTGTGCAACATACTGCCCCCTTACTTCCAAAACCCCAATTTACAAACTCATAACCAATAATAAGAACATACTTCTCTGTAATTTCTTGAGAAGATGACCCGAGGTTTAAATACTTCGGTTATCAATTTATTTAGGGGTTTGTTACTTGTGACAACCAAAATATTTGTACGAAGGAATTTCTGTCGGTTTAGAGACTATATCTACAACGCGACTGTTTTTATGAAATTCTTTACTGGTAAAAATCCCAACGTCAATGCCTCCATGCCTGCAAGTTGATATCAACGGAGATACGAACAAAAACTTCCATAAATAGTAGCATGGAAAATAACAGAATTCCTACCCGTGAAGGATCCCCACAATGAAATTGCTTCATTGTCTTAGTTCGGGGACGAAGGCACATGGAGGAGGAATTAAAGGTGGTATTCGATGGTTTAGGGTTAAAAGTCACAGTGTCATTAGAGAAATGTAGTCGCATTAGATTGTGATATTTGTGCAATGGGCTTTTTGATGATTTTTTATCAATCTAAGGCTACTGCAAGTTTTATGTAATGGAACAGTGATTTTAGCCAGTTCCATGCCATGGGTTATGAATGAACGTATATGTTATTGGGCAGTTGTTTTGTTAAGCCCAAAATTTATAATAATTTGAAATTATGGCTGGAAATAATATTGGCTAGCCCACTGTGTTGGGTAGGGACAATAAAAAATAAAATAAGTACTCTAATTAGGAGGCACATTCTAAAATCATATCGATGTCACAAAATATTCAATTATTGAGTACATACAGAGAGCAAATTAATTCCTTAATTCTAAAAAAAATTTAAGTCTACACTAGAGAACTTTCGCTGATTATAAACAAGCAAGGAATGCGACTACTTGGATCTTGTCAAATTGGACAAAGTGCAGATATAAAAAGTTATCAAGTCGGAGTTTCGTGAATTTGAAAAAAGGATTTACCCGAAATCCTAAATGCTAGTTAAACAAATGTATGGGAAGTAAAGAAATTTCTATGCATATTTTTCCATGAAAATAGGCTTTCATCTTTTTATGCTAATATTTTAGACAACATATTAAAAAGACCAAGTAAGCAATATTTGAAAGAGTAACAGTTTCATGCAAGTGATCTTGAACAAAGTTTAGAGACACCTAAATGTATCACATACAACTTGGAAGTCTTTGCTGCTAACATTGATAATTTTAAATCAGACACGAAAAACTTACCGTGGCTAATATAGCACAAACATGTATTTTTCAGGTGATCTGGAGAGTATAGTCTATTAGGAGTTGCCTAATAGAATGTTTCTACACTGTAGAAGTGCCAAAGTTAGATCGATCACTTTTTTTCTGGGGTGATACTAGTGGCACGTTAGTATTTAGATTTCTTCCATGGCCACCATTATAAAAAGGTATAGAAGGTAAACCAGTTTGATGTGTTTATGGTATGAGTGAAAATCACAAAATTGTTTCTCTAGTGTGCTTCTTATACATTGACCATTCGGGCAATGCTTTAATTTTGTGGGCGAGAAATTCGTACTTTTTTTTCACTCTTGAAAATATCCTCATGACAAACGATATGACTGTACGACACAACCAACCACAAGGAAGTCTTCAGACTCCATTCTTGATGTGAAGTTTTTTAACTTGGATACGGCAGTTTTTGCCATGAATATCCATGAGTGCAAATATTTTTTAAGTCCTGTGGGCCATTTTTGCCCTTAATAATTAATATACACTTGAAGTATTTATTACTTTATCACATAATTCATAACAAGATACACAATTATATTTCAGGTGATAATTTTAAAATGAAATAGGAGAAAGTTATTAAATGGATACAATATTTTCAATTCATTTTAAATCTATATATGTTTATATTAAAATTGATAGTATATGTTACGTTAAATTAAGTAATTTCCATTATATTAAAGTTTAACATATGTAATTTATTGCAACAAAAAATTTGAGTATTTTGTTAAAATTCACCTATTAAAAATATAAAATAAGATTGTTAAGAGATAGAGAGAACATTTCGTGTCTTCTCTTATTAAGGTTAGGGGTGGGCAAAAAAAATCTAAATTTTAGATTTTAAACCAAATCTAAACCAAACCATTAAAAAACAGTTTTAAACAAAAAAAATTCAAACCAAATTAAATTTATTTTATAGTTTGGTTTTTAATCCAATCCATTTAAACAATTTTAAATCCGGATCCATATCCAGATCCAAATTAAGATCTAAATCTACAAAAAACCCTAATTCTAATTCGGTGAACCAGTTCAGACTTAACTCGCACAAATCCTGAAATTCAGTCCTCTTCTCCTTTGCCTCTTCTCCTTCGACTGGGTAGTCTCCGTCACAGCCGGCACCGGAGCAGGCAACTGGCACCGGCACTCTGTTGTCTCATTCAAGGTTGAACGGGCCTCACCTCTATTTCTCTTCTTCTGCCTTTGGTCTTCTCCGCCGTCGTCTTCACTGTTGCCGACTCGCTATCACAGGTGTAGGCTTCCGGTTCTTTTGCTTTCCATTCACCTTTGCTCGTGCTTCTTGCCTCTGGGTCACAGCCTCACAGGGTTAGTACCACCCATTTCTCCTTCTTCTTACTATAAATGCCTTACCCATTCACAACTACAAAGTTGCAGTTCCAACAAAGTGAGTTCATTGGGTTGTGTTGGTTTTCTAAAATATTCTTATTGTGTGTGAAAGACTTTCTGTACCTGTGTAAATGTTTGGATTCTACTTTCATTTATTTTCAAGAGGGTTGGACAGTCAGTTCACCCTTGATTGAATTTGAGATCACCATGTTTGTTTGTTTTTTTTATATCATAGGTGGCTATGAATATTGAAACAGGCATAAAAGAACATGCCACAATGATGCTTCTGAATCTGACTTTTGATAAATTTATAGTCAAACGAGTTCTGTTTATTTTCACTTAAATGCAAATGAGTTTGCGTAAAAATCTATTTTTTTAATGATCTGAGATTGGTTTTTTCTTTAGAACCTCCCTTGATTCACTTTTCTCTATTTTATTGGATTGAGGTTTTCTTTTGTGGGATTTTTAATCCGATGGTTATTTATGTATTCAGTGCTTCATCGATTGGTATTATGTATGGTGGTGGAAGAAGATAAAAATAAAAAAGCTTGCTTAGTCATTATGATTGCAATGGTTTTTGTGATGTGGGGTCATATATGTCTTGTGCTGAATATTAATCAGTATATTGTAGTGATGATTTTGCTTTTTTGGGTGAATATTATGATTTAATTATTATTCGATTTTGATTACCTCAATATGCATAATTATGGCTATCAGACTGAATTTGTTTGCAATTCATATAATTTCCTTTAAAGATTTCCTTAGATTGTGTTCCATTGTTAATGTGCTTTATGAAGTACCCTTCTATTTATTTATTTATTTTTATCATTATGATGATTAGTAAAAGCTTACAGTGTTATTACACATAAGATAATTGTTGTGTTTAACTTTCATGAGATCTATAATTATGTAAGGTGGAAAAAATAAAAGTGAAAAAATATACACTTTTGATAATTGATGTAAAATAGACAATGAGTCTGCTTATTAAATGCTATTAGGTTGCTCTTAAACTTCTCTAAGATGTAGTTTTATAGTGCTAATCCTTTCATATATTAAGTGCTAACAAGGCAAGATGATTGTTTATATGTAATTATGTTCATGAACTTGTGGTTTAAGTTTATTCTTTCGTTTCTATATGTTATGAGATCAAATGAACTGTACTTGAATATAATGCTCTGGTTCAATCTAATATGCAGCTTAGTATGCAATATAGCTTAAGAACAAGTTGTACACCCATTTAATGATACCATTCTGGTTCAATAAGTTCAAATCTGAATGTGTGTTTTCTAATGTACATTCTGTCTGGAAATTAGTATCTTGTTAATAGCATTGGATGTTGTTTCTTTGGATTAGTTTGTGATAATTTTAATATGTTTGGCACCAAATTTTGAGTTATGTTCCTTGCTTTATATGCAGAGCAAGATGATTGAAAATAGTAATATTGAAGCAGTAGAGATGTCCGCTAGCACTCAACCATCTTCTCCACCATCAGGTATTCGTAAAAATTGGTCAACTATTTGGGATCATTTTTATGTAGAGAGCGCTACCAAGAAGAAGGCCAAATGCAAATATTGTGGTAGTTTAATACAATATGGGAACGGAACCAACTCAATGGGAGGTCATTTGAGAAGATGCAAGCAAAATTCTAATAATGATTCGAACAAAAGAAGAAAAAACGACCACACCGACTATAGATGAGCGTGGTGTTTTAAATTCTCCCAGTGCTTCCAAATTTGACCAAGAGAAGGCTAGAAGGGCACTTGTGAAAATGTTTATTAGGGAAGAGCTACCATTTCACTTTATTGAGAGCCCGAAATTCTGAAGATTTGTGTATGCCCTACAAGCAAGATTCAAAGTTCCTTCACGGACTACATTAGCACGTGACATTGGAGCTCTTTATGCTGAAGAGAAGATGAAGTTGCAAGATTTTCTCTCGGCAAATTGTGGTAGAGTATGTCTAACAACTGATACTTGGACTTCAATTCAAAATTTTACTTATATGAGTTTGACAGCACATTTTGTTGATTTGGACTGGAAATTACATAAAAAATACTTAATTTTTGCCAAGTGACAAGTCATTCAGGAGAGGTTATAGGAGCAACAATTGAGTCTTGTTTAAATAATTAGAATTTGAATCGGGTATTTAGTGTTACAGTTGATATTGCATCATCTAATGATGGTGCAATTAAATATCTAAAGCAGCGATTGAGTTCTTGGAATAGCATTATTTTAAATGGTGAATTTATTCACATGAGATGTTGTGCACATATTCTAAACTTGATTGTAAAAGAAGGGTTGAAAGAGATTGATGAATCAGTCTTAAGGATTCGTAGTGCAGTAAAATATGTTAGATCTTCCCCATCTAAAGCCACTAGGTTTTAAAAGTGTGTTGAACTAGAAAAAATCCAATAAAAAGGCTTGCCTTGCATGGATGTTGAGACTAGGTGGAACTCTACCTATCATATGTTAGAGGTAGCTTTGAAGCATTGCAAAGCATTTGAGTTGCTTGCTTTGAAAGACAATACCTATATAGGAGAGATGAGTGGAGAAAAAGGGAGAGGTGTGCCTTCTATTTTAGACTGGGAGTATGTTGAGTCCATTGTACCATTTTTGTGAGTGTTCAGTGATGCCACTGTACGTATTTCTGGTACCTTATATGTTACCAGTGATATGTATATGAAGGAAGTATTTGCAATTGGACAATTTTTCGTCATTCTTGTGATTCTGTTGATTTCAGTACTACGTCAATGGCAGAAAGGATGAGGGTTAAGTATGAGAAGTATTGGGGCAATCCTGATTCAGTGAATATATTGTTATTGATTGCTATCGTACTTAATCCAATGCAAAAGATTGAGTATGTCAATTATTTCTTGGATTACTTATTTGGTGAAGAAAAAGGAGGCGAATTGAAGTCAAAGTTGTCCAAGTGCATAAAGTTACTTTATCAGCAATACCAAAGTTCTGAGGAAGCAAGTGAAGCTGATACGCAAGATGTTCAAGTCAACAACATTAATACCGAAGTTCATGGCATGGGTTTTTTTTCTACAAACAACCGGTCGTAGAACAAACAAAAGATCTAAACCTGATAGATATTAACAAGAAAAATGCGAGCCATACTCCCATAAGTTCGATATACTAAACTGGTGGAAGGTCAACTCAACCCGATTTTCAATTCTTGGAAATATGGCTCGTGAGGTATTGGCTATACCTATTTCTACAGTAGCTTCGGAGTCTGCATTTAGTCTTGGAGGAAGAGTCCCCGATCCATACCGCAGTTCCTTAACACCTAGAATGGTAGAGGCCTTAGTCTGCACAGGAGATTGGCTTAAGGAAGATCTTTTCTCTGCTTTAGATGATGGTGGTGAAGTTCTTCAACAAGTTGATCAAGGTATAGAATTTTTTTCATATTTCTTCTCATTTTATTTATTTATGTTTTTGTCATCTTGCTATTTTAGAATTTAGGTATTAGTTACCAATTAAAAGTTATTGAATATAGATTTGATAATTAATTTGATTCTCTTGGCAGATATATTTTCCTCTAATGATGGTGCTTATTCTATGGCGGCATCAATTGATAATCTTGATGATGACTAAGTATGCTTAGTATTCACATTTGGTCTAATACTTTCATTCAAAAATTTGTCTCAAAATGACAAAGGTATATTTTGTTATTTGCAAATATATTTTTCTCAAAGGTTGTTGTGGTTTGATGATTTTGTTGGCAACTTTTGATATTTTGTGGTTGTTGTTTTAGAGAGATTTTTTGGTGGTATCCTTTTGATGTTTTGAGAATCATTAAATGTTATATAGATTAACTATTGTCATTAGATTTATAAAGAATCAGATTCTAGTTGTAATGAACCTATACACATTAAAATAACTTTAGTATTAATTTTACTTTTAAAAAAATTATGGTTTGAAAATTGAATTTCTAAAAACTGGTTTTAAAACTGAATTTTTGGTTGAAAAAATTGGTTTTAAAACTGGATTTTCAAAAAAAATCGAATTTTAGATTTGGATATTAAAAAATCGAATTTAAAATTGGTTTGTAAGTAAAACCGAATTTAAATTCTAAAACCGATTTAAAATTGGTTTTTATTTTTTCAAACCAATTTAGAATCAGTTTGTCTCTTCAATCTAGTTCCGATTTGATTTCATGAACCACAAAACTAGCTCTGAAGTGGATCCAGTTTGGATTTTTAAAAATCCAAACCATGTCCACCCCTAATTAAGATATGCTTTTATTTATTTTTTTTTTTGGTCTTATATTTTTATTCTAATAGTCTGAATTAAATTAAATTATAGAATGATAAAATTTATATACTACATCTAAAAAAAATAAAGACTGAAGTAGTGAAAAAAATTTTATACCACAAATCTTTAGTTTCAATAATTCTCTTAAATCTTTTTAATAAGATTTTCGAGATTTGATCTGTTTATTTTTTTATATATTGATAATATAAAATATTAATTTTACAAATGGTTACTAATAACGACATTCCTAGATTCTTTTAAGTTTTTAAATTTTTTCGTCTGTGTTCTTGTTCGATTTTTTTGGCTTTTCTTAATTTTTAGGAACTCTATTAGCTTCATTGTTTTTTCAGGTTCTTCTCTCTAATTTCTCTAAATTTTTTTCTTTTTTTTTTTGTTGATGCATATATCTTGATATTTCCAAAAAAAATTATAGCTTAATCAATAGGCTCCAAAACAGAAAGTTTATCTCCTCGCATACGATTTAGTTAATATTAAATATTTTGTGTATTCTTTGTGTACTTTTTCAATTTTATTAGCAATGATTTTGTCTCTAACAATTGTTTATCATTAAGAAGTTTTTTGTTATTTTGTTTTTGTTATTATTTTTTGATATTGATGTAAAAAAATATTGAAACAAAATTTTAGTTTTTGTAATTTATGATTTTAAATGTTTTTAATTTTTTGTAAAAAAGATAATAATAATAATAAAATAATAAAATATTCAAATTAAAAAATTTTAAAACAATGAAAAGGATTTACGAATATAAGGTTAACGAGTTTTTACAGTTAAAATTCTTAAGAATTAAAAAAAACTGAGAAAAAAATAAACTATTATTTCAAAATAACAAATGAGTTGTAGATTGAGCAGGAATATATCTCATGAATTTAAATACTTCGGCAAAATTAGAACGCAAGTTATTGCTATAACACAAACTAACTATACTCCCAGTTAAACATATAAAAAAAGTGTAAATTTTGGAAGACATTGAGGCAAAGTAATTCTCTTTAATGTATGTGAAAGTAAAAGAGGAAGAATTTTGATGAACGAAGATTCTTAATTTTTTTAATTAATTCGAATAATTTTATTCAAAGAAACGGATTGATGAATACTTGATTTAAGTAGAATTTGGACTACATTTAAATAACAGTAAAATGAGAATTAGGTCTTTATAGATTTTTATGTCAAACTAATTAGTATTTGAAGGATAAAAAATATTAAATTAGTCCTTCATGATATTAATGTTCTGAAAATCGGTTCGAACCGGCCGGTCGAACCGAAACCGTTAAAAAATACGGTTTGGACAGAAGGCAAAATCGCCATATTTAAGAACCGAAATTGAACCGTCGAACCGGCCGTGAATCGGTCGGTCAAACCGAACCGTGATCCGGCCGGTTTTTTAAATTTTGTCAAAAACGTTGCGTTTTGATCCAGAAACCAACCCTAGCCTTCAGTCTTCGATCCTCACTTTTCAGTTCCCTCAGACACCACTCTCAAGCCTCCACCCTACATCCCTCCACTCTCGCCTCTCGCACTCAGTGGCCACGCATGCAGTCTCTACCTCGAGCCACCGCCACCGTCGCAACACCTCCATCGAAGTCACTCACCGTCGCAAGTTCGTGGAGCCAGCTTGGAGATTCGCGCAGCCCTTTACGTCGAAGTCAGCCGTGAAAATCGCAACCACCGCCACCACTCCTTGCCGTCGTGCAGTGTCGTCCTGAGTGACCTGAAGCCCTTGCCCCTGTCTCGAGCCCCATTCCTGATTCCTCAGTCTCATACATACTCTCATGATTTCTCCCCAAAACACAACCCTAGCCTCCATCGCGCCTCCGTTGGTCGCACTGTCGCCGCCTGATTCGTCGTGATCGTTCTTCAATCCTCCTATTTCGTGGTGCTCGAAGGCCCTTCCATTCCCCCAACGCCAATTCTCCTACTGATTGATGATAAATTGATACTGGTTTGTACATGCTTTTATTCCTTTTTGCTGTTAAATTTTGTTAAAGTTTCTTGATTGTATTCATTCCCTAAAGGAATACTTGTATCACATAGCTCACTACTAGTGCCTACTATTCGTGTTTGTTTTTTAGTTCATAAATTATCAAATTATATTGATTATTGAATGGCTCTGCTCACTACTGCTATGCTGTATTGTACCCTGGTTTGTGTCTTCTTCGCTGCTGTGCTATGCTTTTCTGGCTTTCTATTGTTCATTGCTGAGCATTTTTGTGTTTAATTAAGTCAATTAAAACTATGCTTTGGGCTTAATTGTGCTTAGATTGTTAAGTTAGTTAATTCATCATATGTTCTGCTTTGTTGTTGTTGTGCTGATGTTTTGTGTTTTGTGATTTCTTTGCATAGTGATGTGCTGTTGGAAACTGAATTGCTGCAGTTTTGTGTGTGTGTGTTGCATTTGTTTTACTATTTTGTGATTTAATTAGGCTTAAATGGTGACTGTCTTTGTGTTTTTTTATTTCAGTTATGTAAGATTTTGTGATTTCTTTGCCTAGTGATGTGCTGCTAGAGATTGAATTGCTGCTGTTAAATTTTTGAAACTTGACAAGTTTGAGGTCTTTATGGATTCACTGGATTGTAATTTCCCTTTTGTGGATGATAAATTACAAAAATGGTGAACAGATATATATTATGGAATCAATAAGCAAACTGAAAGCTAGATGATATATATTATTCCATTCCTTAATTTATGACTCCATCCAGAATTAATGGCATGCAACATTAATATCAATAACATTGTGATTTATAGTGGATTTTATGATTGATGATAAGTTTGGATGTTGGCATTTTATGTTTGGTTGTCTTATTTTGTTATTTGACTTTTGAGTTTGTACTTGAATAAGATCATAACATTCTAGTTTATGTAAGACTTTAATTTGGATAATATTTTAAGGTTTATATTAGACTATAATTATGTTTTAATGTGTTTATTTATATTTTATTTATTATTTTATTATAAAACGATATTTTGGTTTAACCACGGTTGAATCGGTTGAACCTATAAACCAGTGAACCAATAGCTAGAACGGTTCGTTGACCGGTTTGGTTTTCAAAACCTTGCACGATATAGTAAATGGTGATGTCTTTCAATCAACTTATCATATAAAATGTAACGGTAGTTCTTATAGTACTATTAATTAATGTGACGTGTTTATTTATAAAAGTTCGTCATCAAGATAACAACTATTGGATTAAAAATTTACTTAATTTAATGCGATTTTGAATAAATACAAGAGTGAAACTTTCAGGACTTGAAACTTTGCTTCAACACTTATTGGTCTTTTTCTCCCAAAAATCAGACACAGCAGCGACGTGACAGAAGAGAGAGAGGATAGAAGCATTGACTGAATCAAACTGACAACCATATTTTCAATCTTTTCTTTTAACCTTTTTTATTTTGTCTCTTGAATCTGAACCGTGTATTATTGCTTTGTGCATCAAATCAGATTTTAGAGCGTTGATTCATAGTAAAGCACCATTAAACTTATTGTCTTTGTTTTTTTTGGATCAGTACTTGAACCCAGAATATTTCTTCAGTTATTTTCAATGAAGCACAAATATAGAAACCTCCTTTTGTGATTTACTTTTCTATGTAATCTTTCCTTTTGTTATAGTCCTTTTGATCTTCTCTTCTTTGCTTGGATTTTGAAATTTTCTTTTTTTCTTCAATTGTGCCCTAACTCAAAGGTTCCTATTTCTTTCTTTTACTTTAAAGTTCATCACGTAGTGTGATGTGAAAGAAAAAGAGAGAGAAGAGAAATCTTTGGTTCAGTGGACAAGGTATGGTGTATTTCAAATGAAATAAAATTGAATTACTATATTTATAAAATATTTATAGTGATAATTACTATATATTTTTATGTATTATCTCGTGCAGTATACGGGAACAAAAACTAGTTAATTTTAAATAATAAGTATGAAAATTAATTATTTTTATTTTTGCAACAGACTTAACACCTAATCAAATATAAAAGTATACACATTAATTTTTTTTTAAGTTTAAGATTATGAATGTTAAAATTAATTATTATTAAAAAATTAAACTCTTTGAAAGAAATAATAACTAAAAGGCTTATTATTTATTTTATTTTATCTACGGAGACCTTAATTTTCTTAGTAGATAGGGACTTTATTTTGTTGACTACGATTTTTTTGTAAAAGTAGTGTCATAATCTATAATATCAAGGCAAAAATGATATCGTTTTACAAAATATATATTCTCATAATATTATTACGGATAAAAATACTAATTTAAACATAAAAACTCCAAAGATAGGGTCAAAGAGATTTTAATACAAAATTATTTCTATTCACATTCATATAAAATATTAATAAAAAATTATTTCTATTTTTATTCAAATAAAATATTAACAAATAAATTTATACGAACAAAAATATAAATTTAGTGCTTTATTCAACTTTAGTAAAATTAACTAAATTTATGATTTTAAGACGATTTATAATTTTATAAAATTTATTATTTAATTCATTTCCATCTAAAGAATTATTATCGAGATTTTGACTCTGAAAAGATACATGTAAGATATAAATATATAGTCCTCCATGTGACGTAGCAGACATGAGCTCAAACTCTAAGAATTTTAGAGTTTGTATTAATAGATACAATAATGCTCTACGTTCATGTAAAAAATGCATTCAAATTATTCAAGCAATATTGGCCAGACGCGCTCCCTTCTCTCTCATTCGTTTGTCATACGTGCGCTACATATAACGTGCTGCAACCTAAAGCTTTGCTCAATGTAAACTTTTTGCTGCAAAGTAAACTACTACTTCTTCTTCTTCTTCTTCTTCTTCTTCTTCTTCTTCTTCTTCTTCTTCTTCTTCTCTGCTCGCGTTCTTCCGTTTTGATCTGCATTACCTTCGTCATTCTCCTCTGGTCGCGTTCATCTTCTCATTTTCTTCTTTTGGTCTGGTTATGCTGCATTTATCTTCTTCCTATTCTTCTTCGTTTCCTACTTCGATCTGCACTTCTGAATCGAAACAATGAAGAACTCAACTTCAAATCAGTTGAATGAGAGCAATTTGGATTATTCTTCTGAAATGAACCAAACTGACGAAGTTTGGATTATTCAATTTTGAATCGAATTGAATGGAATGTAATTGCTAATTTGAATTGAATTGAATTGAATTGATAATCTGTAAATTGTAGGTAGAGCTGTTTGAATTTGATTTTATATAATGGATTATGTTTCGTTCACTCAGTACTATACAATTATTTCACCATGAGTAGGCGTTCGGTTCATTATGCAGAAATTTATTTGAATTTGATCTTATATAATGGATTATGTTTCATTTACTCAATACTATACAATTGTTTCACCATGAGTAAGTGTTTGGTTCATTATGCGGAAAGCAGTTTGAATTTGATTTTATATAATGAATTATGTTTCGTTCATTCAGTACTATAGAATTGTTTCACCATGAGTATATGTTCGGTTCATTATGCAGAAAGATGTTCGAATTTGAATTTATATAATGGATAATGTTTCATTCATTTAGTACTATACAATTGTTTCACCATAATAACATGTTCGGTTCATTTCTGTTCTGCACAATTCAAAACTCTTCCTCCTCACCTTCTACTGCTTCTTCACCAGAGAGAGAAGGAGAAAAAGACAAAAAATACAACAGCAATAACAACAAAAGAATGTCGATAAGGAGAAAACACGTGAAGAAGAAGGAACGAGAAAAAAAGGAGGAGAATAAGGAGGAGGAGAAACGCGAAGAATAAGGCGAAGAAGAAGAAGAAGACACTCCGTGCGTAAACGAGCGAGAGAAGAAGAAGAAGAAGAAGAAGAAGAAGAAGAAGAATAAGCGCAGGGGAGAAGAGAAGAAGCTTAGAGCTTTACTATATTATATTTATTTTAAAAGTTAAATAATAATTTTACTAATGCTATATCTCATAATATTTTTAAAATCACACTGTATAAATCTGGTTAGACTTTTAAAATTTTTTTATTATAATAATTCTTTGCTATGTTAAAATTTAAAATGTACAAAGTTTATACTGACATGCCACATTAGAGGGTTATATATAGATTTTTTTTGAAAACAAACTTCATGGTTTAAATTTATATGTTTATAGATATGCAATTTTATTTGAGTTCCAGTCAAATACAAAATTTGAATATTAAAAACGAATAAACCTCAATTCCAAGAAATAATATCTTCTACGAAGACATTCACTGGAGAAGCAGAAGCCCTTTTAAAGGAGGCTATTGATCAGTTTTTATTAATTTTTATTCTACTTTTATCTTTTATTGTAACATGCAGGGGATAGTAGTGGCCTCGACCACTCAAAAATTTTAAAGAACTATGTCTACATATGGGATATATGTCTAAGGAAATAAAAAATATTATGTAATTTAGTAGCTTTATATGTATTATTTTTTTATTATGTGATAGATTTATATCTTAATTATTTAGCTCTTTAATATTTTTTACTTAACCAAAGTAATATCATACGCTCAAATTTTTGTACTTTTCAAATTAGTTTTTATATATTCATCTCTATATCTATTTTTAAAAAAATTTGTTTGTTCTTTTAATAATAACATGTTTAACATTTATATTATTATATAAAATATTAGTAATGAATTACAGAATTATGTTCTGATAATTATACTGTGTATCTTAAATGTTATTATCCTATAAAAAATACGCAATTTTCGTATCTTAGATGTTATTTAATTCTAGCTATTATTTTATTTGATATTTGTATCTTATATTTGATAAGAGTATTATGTCTTTCAAGTAATTAATAATTTATGATTTGTTTTCAAGTAATTTTTGTAACACCCTAATTAGCTTAAGCTTTACCTCATGTCATAAAGCAAAAGTTAATCAATGATTACGACAGTTCTAAGCTCATACATATAATATATCTAGAAAGAATAGTATAATCTAGAAGTCTGATGAATAATGCAGCTCAAAAACAGGATTCAAAAGTGCAAGCTACTGACTTAAGGCACAAGAAACAGGTATAAAATAACAAAATATCATAGTATAAAACACTACAAAAACAAAGGTCTATGGTCACGGTAAAAAACCGTGACCATAGTTAGGAAAAAGGGTGACCATAGATCTATGGTCACGGTTTTGGACCTATGGTCACGGTTTTTTACCGTGGCCTATTCTCTCGTGGCCATAGGTCTATGGTCACGGTTTTTTTATCTATGGTCACGGTTTTTATGGTCACGGTTTCAATTTTCAAAATCTGACACTTTAGGCCACGTTTTTTTATCGTGACCATAGATTAATCTATGGTCACGTGTAAAAACCGTGACCATAGCCTTATCTATGGTCACGGTTTTCACCGTGACCATAGCCTCTATGGTCACCCCTCTTGAAAACCGTGACCATAGCCTTATCTATGGTCACGGTTTTCACCATGGCCATAGCTCTATGGTCACCCCTCCTTAAACCGTGACCATAGTCTTATCTATGGTCACGGTTTTTCACCGTGGCTATAGCCTCTATGGTCACCCCACCTAAAATCGTGACTATAGTCTTATCTATGGTCACGGTTTTTCACCGTGGCCATAGCCTATATGGTCACCCCCTCCTTAAAACCGTGACCATAGCCTATCTATAGTCACGGTTTTTCACCGTGGCCATAGACTCTATGGTCACCCCCTCCTTAAAACCGTAACCATAGCCCTATCTATGGTCACGGTTTTTCACCGTGGCCATAACCTCTATGGTCACCCCTCCTTAAAACCGTGACCATAGCCTTGTCTATGGTCACGGTTTTCATCGTGACCATAGCCTTGTCTATGGTCACGTTTTCACCGTGACCATAGCCCGATTTAATTTTTTTTAAAACATAATCACATCCCAAAATGATCATAATCACCAAATAAATCTAAAAATAAGAAATTCAAGAAATCTAAATCATAAAAATTTTATTATAATCTAGATATGTTTAGTCCAAACAACACAAATAAAAATAGTGTAAATATCGATTTCATGTAATAACCCGTAAAATCTCGTTTCAAAAAGTACACAAGACATCAAAATATTACATGTAGATAACTAAAGTCATTATAAGACTCATTCCATCTCATCCAAAATCCAAGTATGAGAATAGAACAATTAGGCAGCACCCTTTCCCTTCTAGATTTTCTTCAGTGCAACCCAAAAGCTTTAGAATTGCTCTTCGCATGTATTGGATTGCAAACTTTACCTATAACATTAAAAATCAAACAAAATCAGCTTAACAATAGTAAAACTGTTACCAAATTTTGATTCAGCATTAGTTATAAGTATAAAAACAACTATATATACTCATAGTGAACTTTGGAAGACGAACTTTATATGTATCTACAAGTTTCATCATCAAATCAACCAAATCAGAGAATGGACTATCTAAAACCATCCCTGCAATTGATGGATCTTCAACTCCATACATAAGGCTGAAGAGAGTCACATAATTAATGGCATGATATACCGGTCAAAATGATAAGTTGAATCCTTACATGCACTTAACAAGGAGAAAAGAATTGATTCACATTGGAACAAAAACATACATGAGTTTCCAATTCAACAAATAAAATTACCTAAAATAATTTTTGCTCATGAATATAATATGAAATCCTTAGTTCCTTACAAATAACCACAAAATCTTAATGGAGGAAGTATTTAACAAATTAATGAAATCTCTTCGGTGGCAACTAATTATGACAATGCATTAACTGTGAACTAAACCCAAGTTTTTTTCCCTACAAACTCATTGTTGCTTAGCAAGCCATTTCTAACCCTCCTTCCAAAGAAAAAGGTCGAAGCTAGAAAGTGAATGATAAAAGCCTACCTAGTTATAGCTCCCATTGAGATACAAATTCAACAAAAAAAATTTTCTATTGGAATTTAAATGTGAGAATTTGTGTCATCCTACTATAGCTTTATTTTTTAAAACTTAATAACTAAGTAAGTGTTTCATGTTGACATTCTAGGTAAGGAACACATTGTGTGGCATCCATAACTATCATGTTCAAGCATATATCTACAAGTCCTAAAATGGAATTACAAAGATCACAAGAATAAATGTGTCTAAAAGCAAACATAAAAGTAGTTCTCTATAGCAGCATTGGAATATACCTTGATGAAGTCAGGCTTGGATTTAAAGAGTTCACCTAATTTTCCATTGGTAGATTCATGACATAGGCGGAGCATTTTGGAAATAAGAACAGCAACTGCCTCCACAAGCCCATTCTCTAACTGAGTAATCAGATGATGGCAGAAAATGAGATACAGTAATAAATATGTGATATAGTAGCAACAGCATCAACTTCATATAAAACAATTCCAGGATTTTTATTTATTGGGGGGTTGTAAAAGAAGAAACATTATTAAGATATTACAAGGCTAACAGATCCATAATATAAAAAGGATAGGATAAAAAAGTACACAAACAAAACAATGATTTTCAATCTCTCTGCATATATCTAAAAGACACATCCCTATATACAACCAATACAAGTAATCATATATAATATTATGTTCATGATTTGATGCCAACCTCATGATTACTAAGCTGATCTAGTTGATAAGATCCATGCAACCGCAACATTTTCACCTGTACATAAAAGCCAACTTCAACATGCAGTATTTATTTACAAGGAAACAATATATGTGAAGAAGAAAATGAAAGAAATACATTAGCTTTTTACTAACCACAATATCAAGCCAACCAACTGAGAGTGCAGATGACATCACTTGCCAATATCTAGGGTCATCCTCAAGCACCTATACAAGCAAATTTGATATCTATACTTCTCTAGCCTGAGCGTAATTGGTTAAACACAAAACTATAAGATATATAGTATGAAGGCAGCCTTTTGGTGTTCTGTGGTTTCTGCCTTTTTACAGATATATCTTTATGTTCAACTTTAGTACAATGAATTAATAAAACACATTCTGAAATCCATACATGTTAAATTTGATACAACTTTTTTTTGGTCAATTCTGAAAATGATGGATGCAAAAATGAGGATATGCCATTGGAGAGCACATTTAACAAAGATATGTCCATAATACCTGTATTAAGAAACAAAAAATAAAACACTTGCATCAGTTTTGAAATATGTGTAACAAAAAATTAACATTTTCTGGAGGGAAATTTATCATTTTGTTTCTACTCCAAGAAAATACATAAAACCATCTGAACAACATATTTTTCTTCAACATGTGCTATTGCTACTTTCTCTCTGATAACTTATCCTCCTCCAATCTCATCTAAAATCCTCCTTAATTATCCAGACTTGAAACCAGCTACGTAATCATTGGCAACCAAGCATAACATAATTAAGCTGAACTCAACTCAACACAACTCAACAAAGAGTAAAAACAGATTCAACTATGTTTATCATATCAAACTAGACCTTAACAGCTAATTGAGAAAGGAAA
>NC_029775.3:76445436-76470408 GCF_000817695.3 Arachis duranensis
TCATATTTTTTTTAATTAAAGAACAAAATTTAATAATCGATTTAATGGTTAAATTTTTAGTGTACAAAATTAATTTTTTATATTGTTCCAATTATTTTATATCGTACCATGGCTACAACTTAAACTATAATTAAAATGAATTTGGCATTATAAGTGGTCACCGGGCTAGTTTTTCATCCATTATTGAGTTATTAAATCATTTTTTATATTATTTAAGTTTTAAATTATTTTTTATTTAAAATTAATAGTATTTAACTTAATTTTTTATTTATAAAATTAAATTTAAAATTTTAATATTTAAAATAAATCATATAAAATTATTATTAGTTTTTAATTATTAAAAATTTTAAGAGATAAAATATTTAAAATTATAAAAAACACATAAAAATCTTAATTAATTTAAACTCAAATGATTAAAATTATTACCATAGACACTTTTGGTCACTGTAAAAAACTGTGACCATAGACTCTTTAGGTCACCCTTTAAACCGTGATCATAAACCTTTTTAGGTCACCCTTCCGAAAAACTGTGACCATAGACCCTTTTTGGTCACTATAAAAAACCGTGACCATAGACACCTTTAGGTCACCCCCAAAACTGTGACCATAGACCCTTTTAGGCCATCTCCAAAATCGTGACTATAGACCCCTTTAGGTCACCCCCCAAAACCGTGACCATAGACGCTTTTAGGTCACCTTTTTTGAAAAACCGTGACCATAGCCCCTTTTTTGTCACTGTAAAAAACCGTGACTATAGACCCCTTTAGGTCACCCCTAAAACCGTGACCATAGATCCTTTTAGGCCACCCTCCAAAACCGTGACAATAGACCCCTTTAGGCCACCCCCCAAACCATGACCATAGACCCTTTTAGGTCACCCCTAAAACCGTGACCATAGACCCCTTTAGGTCACCCCCCAAAACCGTGACCATAGACTCTTTTAGGTCACCCTTTTTTGAAAAACCGTGACCATAGCCCCTTTTTGGTCACTGTAAAAAACCGTGACCATAGACCCCTTTAGGTCACCCTCAAAACCGTGACCATAGACTCTTTTAGGCCACCCCCTAAAACCGTGACCATAGACCCCTTTAGGCCACCCCCCAAAACCGTGACTATAGACCATTTTAGGTCACCTTTTTTGAAAAACCGTGACCATAGACCCTTTTTGGTCACTGTAGAAAACCGTGACCATAGACCCCTTTAGGTCACCCCTCAAAACCGTGACTATAGACCCTTTTAGGCCACCCTTTTTTAAAAAACCGTGACCATAGGTACTCTATGGTCACCCTTTCTAAAAAAACCGTGACCATAGCTTTTTTTTTTGGTCACCCCAAAAAACCGTGACCATAGAGGGTCTATGGTCACGGTTTTTTACCGTGACCAAAAAAACCGTGGCCATAGACCCAAAATGTTGTAGTGAAAGTATAATATCATAAGACTCTAGCCATGGCTCACGGAGTTTAAGCCGACTAGCCATATACAAATCACACATAAAACCAGACAATAAAAACAGCTTATACAAGTTTTGTTCTCTCAAATTCAAGTCTCTAGGCAAAGCAAAATACAAAATATAAGAGACATATATAAAAGAGATCAACAAACTTCAAAACAAATAGATATCCTCTGCTCCTATCACCATCAAAGCAACTCACCAAGGTGGGTTACGACCTGCATCTGAAAAACACAACAGAAATATGGTATGAGAACCGGAGGTTCTCAGTATGGTAACAGTGCCCAATAATGTAAGATATAAGACTCCGGGATGCCAAAGGCAATCCTAGACTTCATATCCATCACAAGATTCAATCTTAAGGCATACTAAATCAAATAAGTAACATATATATTTTAACATAAATAGACAGGGTACTCTATCTTAAGGAATTTCTATTCTAACCAAACATCACTGTCCCACAGCCTTCACCAACCTATCCTCCATGCGATCCCATCGCCATCGCCTTCCGAGCCTCCTCAATCCCAGCAGAATACACAATTAATAGCAATGCAAGTAAAACATAAGTAGAAGCATATAAGGCAAGTAGAAAAAGTAAGCAAATAGGCATGTTATTCAATTAGGCGTACAATTACAGGTCAGCAAAGCATACAAATAGATAGAAAATGCACATGATGAATGCCTGCCCTATTGGCTGTGATATCACATTGTCGGTTCAACTGCCAACCCGACACATCTCCATGGAGACGTCGCCCTTCGGAATCATCATATGGAAACCCCCGAGATATAGTTCTCGGATCACTGTCCAGGATTTTGTGCCTGCACGCTCTATTGATCCGAAGGGATGCGAGCGGGATACTCTTGCCACCGACCTTGCATCTCAACGCAAGCGGGACGAACCACCGCCCCTACGCCACTGCCGCTACCTCGACAGGCATGATCCAACCGCCGTCCCTGCCAGGCGCATAGCATCTCATAATCTCAATATACAAATGATACATCAGTGGTTTTCAAAAAATATTTTTCAGTATGCCATGGATCCATCATCTCATTCCAAGTCCTCGACTCATCTCAACCTCTTTCAATCCAACATCTCCATTCCTCGTTTTTATTCCACCAAAAGTTGGGGGATTGGGGGTAGGTGATGCCGTGGTCAGAAACATTGCACTCCTATTCAAGTGGTGGTGGCGTTTTTCAAAAGAAGAATGTCCATTATGGAAGAAGGTGGTATGCTCTTGTTATGATTTGAACCCCAATGTGATGTTATCAGCTGAAACATTACCTACTAGAGGGCGTTCATGGAAGGATATCTGCCAACTGCAGTTCAAGGATAGTACTGTGAAAGATAAGATTATTGCGGGGTTGTCTATGGAGGTGGGTGATGGAAGGAGGACTCGATTCTGGGAAGATGTCTGACTACAAAGTGGTTCGTTAAAGATGAGTTTTCCAAGGCTTTTCTCTATTTCAAACCAAAAAAAAAATCTGTCATAGGGGATTGTGGGTTCTGGGATGGGTTAGAGTGGATTTGGAATTTCCAGTGGAGTCGAGATTTATACCAATGGGAGTTGGAATTAGTGGATATTTTGCATGAGTTTTTAAGGCCTGTAAAGCTAGCACATGATAAGCAAGACAGAATTTTCTAGAAGTTTGACAAGGAAGGTATATTTTTAACTAATTCTTTTGTGCAGGTAGTACAGTCAGAATCTCTCCCGGAGGATATAAGCAACTACAGTTTCATAAGAACCCTATGGAAAGATTTGGTGCCACCACGAGTGGAGTTATTTATTTGGTTTACTCTGATAGGAAGAGTAAATACTAATGAAAGACTGCATAGATTAGGAATTATTAGTCAAGGTGATAACATGTGCGTTTTGTGTAACAAAAAAGTTGAACATATTCACCATTTATTCCTGGGTTGTGAGTTTACTTGGCAAGTGTGGTGTCAATGGCTATCTAAATTTGGGAGGTCGTGGTCTGTTCCGGACTCACTAAAAGAACACTTTGAGAGTTGGACAGGTATTGCTAACAAGAAAGTAGAGCGCAACAAATGGCTCCTTTGCTTTTTTCGGTTATTTGGAATGTTTGGTTAGAGAGAAACAGACGGAATTTTAATAACAAGGACGGGAGTGCAGAGGTGGTATTTCAGAATTCTTTAAACAGTTTTAGAGAATGAAATAGTTTAGATCTTTTTTGTTGTTGATGGCAATGTCGGAGATAACATTAAAGAGATTTTTGTTTTATTTACTTGTTCATGTTAAATTATTGGCTTGTTTATCGCTCCACTTTATTGTGTTTAAGCTCTCTTATTAAAAAAAAAAATTATTACAATTTTGATTTAAAATTGCTGACCAAATTTTCTACAACATAGCGAGAATTAATTATCGTGACCAACTGTCGATATGTGCAGGTTAAAAAACTTCTTCTTAACTAGGGCAACTTGTAGTCGTTTAATTATAGAAGGAGGATTAATTAAAATATGCACGATCAACAATAATAACAACACAAATAAATTTAATTATACATTCAATAAAAAAAATCAAGATATTTAAAACAAAAAAATACCTGACTAGTTTACTTTCAAAATAATCAAATGCGTAAATTCATTGAAAACGCACGGATATATTACTAGTTTACTTTTTATTTACAGTTACTCAATGTGTATGATAAAACAAATTACTTATTTCCAAGTAAAAATAAAATAAATATAAAATAAAAGAAGAAGAAATTAATGGTAGGCACTATGCATAATAGTTAGTATGTTGCGAAAAAGTATACGAAACCAACTAATAATCAGCCAAGAATGGAACAACATAATTAATTATAATTAGTTTTATTAATTTATAATTTAATTTGTTTTTTAAATTGTTGTTGACCACATTCAAAACATGAGAGAAGATACGCTAGTGATATGAGAGAATCACGGAACAGATCCTTTGATCATTAATTAGTTGATTCTATATAATTAATTATGTTTTATTAATGCGTAACACATGAAACATATAAATCATATCTAAAACCATCCAATTTACAAGAAAAAGAAACATCCGTGTGCCTATCAATAACAACATCCGATTATCAGTTGGCTGATTCTTAGCTTATATAGAGTTGGTTCTCTAGCATTGTTGGTATGTTGCTTGTGGCTTCGAGTGGCTCTGACATAACAGAACACTGAAGCCAAGAAGGTCGTTGCCAGCCCTCCAAGAATAACACATGCACCAGCTATGGACTTGTCAAAAGAGTGATGATAATAAACATCATGATGAAATGAGGAACCTAAAACTTCACTATGTGCCTCAACATCAGAATAATGCACCTTCTTTTCATCACTTTGTGGTGCTTTAGCGGGGCCTGGAATTGGTGGAAAAGAAATAGATTCGAATTGGAACATTATGATTTGGGGTTTGTTATTTGAATTTGTAGCGATGGCTAAAGGATTTGCTAATAATAAGCCTAATAAGAGCAAGCATAGTTTAAGAACCTGATGATGAGCCATTGTTTTTAGAGTTTTGTTATTGTTGGATTCTTGAGGATATGGGAAGGTGTTAATTATATATATGCATTGCGTGTAGCAAGATCCTATAGTTGTGTGCTTTTTTAATTGGAATCGATTTATTATATTTTGAAATTAATTTATTTGTTGATTGTTTTAAAAGTTGTTTGTGAAATACGGGAAGAGAAATTGAAGAAGCGAATAATGAAGGTGTGCACACGTGCAGGTACTAGAAAATCATGAAATACAACTAAGCAACAACCAAAGGAACTGGATCAAATTAATGCAGCATTTGAATTCAATTTATATAAAAATCAGAAGCTCTTC
Source organism: Arachis duranensis (assembly GCF_000817695.3). Classification (NCBI taxonomy): domain Eukaryota; kingdom Viridiplantae; phylum Streptophyta; class Magnoliopsida; order Fabales; family Fabaceae; genus Arachis; species Arachis duranensis. The sequence goes on from NC_029775.3 coordinate 76,450,704, forward strand.
TTCCTATGAATAGAATTTTGTGAGGGAAACATGATCACAAGTTTTGTAATTTGCACTAAAAACATTTATTTTTTTCACTTGGCGATAATTTATCTTCTTCTTTTTCAAAAAAAAAAAAAAAACTAGAAATGAAAATTAAAGCTAAGTGAAATAATGAGAAAGAATAATGTGGGAACCAAATCAAATGGAAACTAACAAGTAAGAAAGATTCATCTCTCACGCAAATCTTCTCTAGTGTCTGACCAAAGAAAAATAATAATAAATTGAGAATATCGGAAAAAAAGTTAAAAATAATAAGTTAATAACACATCATAAAACTAAAACATGCATTTTAAAATTATTGAGAACATAAATAAAGAAAGCTAAGACTAAATTTACGTAAAATATAATGTGAAGAACATAAACTAATTGTTATAACAAAATGGTTATATATCTTGTACTTCATTGATATATAGATGCACATAGTTTATCAATTTAACTCATTATGATACTTCAATATTTTCCGGTAATCATAGCTTCTTTACTTAAGAAAACAATCCAACAAAAGAATGAATTGGTTTTGTAAAGATGGATTTTGGACTTATTAAAGACAGACAAATTAAAAGTGTATAGAACGAAGTAGTATATACTATAAAATTATAATTCTAATTCATTTAGCATATGAATATATCAGAACTGAAGCTTAATTAATATTATAATATATACTATTATAGTCTAATTATATGCGTGAGCTGGTTTTCAATATTGAAAGAAATATTAATAGGAACCAAAATGTTGTTTTGATGATATAGCATTTCTGCAAGCTAAGGCATATTATTATATCCATAGCTGTACCAATATTCGGGCACCCAAACAAGATTGTCCATCCAAATATATATGACTCAGGAATATATGTGTGCCTTCCCCCTTGTTAATTTCTCAGCCAAAAACAAACTTGTTGATGATAATACAAGAAAACAACAACTGTTTAGTTTGTTTATTACCTCGGTATCAGGAGCCCACTAGTACTGTATGCGTTTCATTTGATTAAAAAGTTGTTGTATGTGTCAGTTTCTGTCTATGCATTATGGTTTTCTAACTCTATTTGGTTTCTTAATCATAGTTGTTAAACAAGAAATATTGGTACGGTACAGTGGCAGCATGCAGAAGCCAGTTCAAGAAACAATGAAGTCAAAGCCAATTAGGCAAAAATTAAAGCTCGTTAGAGCCACGGCCACGTGCGTTACCTTCTTTATTTGGAACCGAGGAAGAAATTTCCAGCCCCATGATCAGATATATTATTCTCCACGTTAAATTATTTTTCGATACAAGTCTATATAAGTCATTTATATTTACGCACGTATGTTTTTTTTCTCTCATTATTTTTCTTTTTCGTTATCCTCGTCACCAACACCACCATCACTTCCTCCTTCTCCTCTTCCTTTTCTCATTGGAATTTCTTCTTCTGCTTCCTTTTTCTCTTTCTCTTCCATCATCAGTTATCTCGTTGTTGAAGATAATAAATAATTCAATTTCATCGTTAATAGTTTATGATTCTGTAGGTGAATAATGTTTTTGTTTGTGAAAATTGTTGTTCATCGTTGATGGTTTAAATTGAATGATGTAAAAGTTCTGTATTAAAAAAATATTTTTCTGTATTTGCAACAAATTTGGATGTAACATGAAGATATTTAGGTGTAAAACGAAGATATTTGAATGTATTGTTTAAGAATTTTTGGTGTATGTGTGCTGATAAGTTCTGCATAATTCAAAGCTCTTCCTCTTCCTCCTCCTCATCTTCTTCTGTTGCTTCTTCTTCTTTTTCTTTATCATCATCATCATCATCTTTTTTTTCTTATTCATCTTTTTTTTTCATGTTTTATCTTCTCAAGTTTCTTCTTGTTTTACTCTCTTAACAAGAATAAAAACAAAAAAAATCAAACAAAGAAGAAGATAAAACACATAATGGTACAAAATTACTTGGAAGAGGATGAACTTACATATAAAACCCGGCTATTAATGAATAATTAACCCACAAATTAAAATTTATTCTAGAAAATTAGAAAATAAAATTTTATAGTTTAATGTGATAGAGAAAATTAAAACAAGAATTTTGACACTAATTTTAAAGACGGACCTAACCGGACAAACCAAGCTTGTATTATTGGGCCCAAGGCCCAACCCAATTCAGCCCAAACTAAATAACTCAGCATTCCCTCTCTTCTCCACATTCATTCCACACTGAAACACAGCACGGAAAGGGGGAAGAACTCTCTCAAAGTTCAAACCCTTGCTCTTTCTTCAATCCACCATAACTTTCGATCCAGAGTTCCAATCGCCGCACTGTTTGCAGCCACGCGACCACAGCGTCGAGCTCTACAAAGCTCATAACATTGTTCAAGAGGTAAGTCACATTTTCCTCCCAGTTTTCCTAGCCCTTGATTTCGAAAATTTTGAGTGAAAGTGTTGAGATTTTGAGCTCTTTGATGATATAGGATCCAATCAACTTGAGGAAAACGCTTAATCTTGCCTCTTTGGTCTGTGGGTATGGTAAAAATTCTCAACCCTTGTAGAATTCTTGATATATTTTGTATAGGTGTTAAGTTATGTTTGAATGTGATATTGTCGATTAGGTAGTATAAGTATGTATATTGGAGCTTGATTGAGGTTTTGGGGAGCTTAGAAGTGGAGCTATATGCTGGAAAAATCTGTTGGTGTGGTGTTGAGGTCTTGGAAGCTTGAGGATACGTGAATTGGAAGTGTTCCGGGTTGAACGGGGAATCGGCCAACGTATGGTTTCGGTTTTTTGTATCTAAAATGTAATATAATGTGAAAACTTAGGCTAGTGACCCTAGGATAGGAATTGAAATTGTGATTATTGTTAATTGGTTGCAATAAATAGTGTCGATTATGTAATTATTGGTTTTAGAGGGTGTAACTGATGTTCTTGATAAATGATGCATGTAAGTTGTATATGATGATAATGATTGGTAATTATGAAAGTTGATTTGAAGTTGAAATTGTGCTTGATATGGATAATTGGTCTTGTATGTAAAATATTGTGGAATTGGAAGTCTTGGTTTTGGGAGTTTGATGAAAATGGAAGGTTGGTAACTGATAATGTATATTGTGAATTGTTGAACTTGGATTATTGAGTTAAGATTGATGAAAATAGAGAACTGATGTGTTGTGAATTGAATGAGGAAGTTGGAATGTGGTTGAGGCTGAATTGGTAAGGTTTTGGTTGAATTAAAAGGGGTTTAGAAAGTGTATGTTTTAAAATTTGAGGTTTGTTTGGTTTTGTGAAAATTGTGATTTTGGCCCAACTTTGGCGGAACATAACTTGAGTTTTGGACCTTCGATTTATGTTAAACTTGTTTAGAAATAAAATTTGGTCTGAGATGTTTATGCTGTTCGAAGAACGGAGGAAAAATATTTTAAAATGAGGAAGTTATGCTCGATCAAATTTGGTGTACAAGCTGAAAATTCTGGACTTAGCAGCTCTTTTGGAGCTGCTGTATTATATGCGTATGCATACATACCATATGTGGCCATGCGTTTCTGCCTGGCACGCATGCATACGCGGAAACGGTGATGCGTATGCAAAATGGGCCAAAATGCCACGCATACATATGACCTGGGGTTTTTTGTGTACGCGAACTCCCTCATACGCGGCCAGTCGTTTCTGTCTAGCGCGCATGCGTATGCGGGAAGGGTGATGCGTACGCGTCATGGTCCAAATGTACACTCGCGCGTACGCGTGATCCACGCGTATGCGTGACCCTATTTTCAGCAAATGAGTTTTGTATTTTTAAAACCAAATTTTAAACCTCTAAGCCTCTATTTTCATCCTTTTAGTCCTAAATCTTAATAGTATGCCTAGCAATGAGAAAAAGCTAGGAAAGGTGGTAACTTGTGGACGAAGTAAAGGGAGAATTAATGATGAACCATGATTAGTGATGATTGTATGAGTTGCTGAGGATGTTGGTGGAAGTGCTGTGTATGCCATGAGCCGAAGGGCTATATTTGATAATGAATTATGGCTGGTTATGGATTATGTTATGAGCCGGATGGCTGTGATAAATGTTGAATTATGGCTGAGTATATATATGAATAAGATTGATGATCGATAATGTGATTATTGCACTTCCAAATTATCTGAGATACGAGTTTTCCTGGGTGAAAGCAGTGGCTAGCCACCACGTGCTCCAGGTTGAGACTTGATACTCTGCTGACCCTATGTCGTAAGTGTGGCCGACACTCTGAAAGTTCCAGATGAGCTCGTCCCCGTGGATAAACACCAGTGTGCGTGGGTGTTGTATGATTATGACTATGATTGAGTATTACTCGAGTTGGGGATGCACGATAGAAGAACAGTCCAATGGTTAGCTACTAGGACTTGTCGGGTTGGATTCATAACCGACAAATGAGACTCATCAGCCACTAGGAGAGGCATGCATCATATGCATCTATATGTTTATTAGGTGTGGTTTATTTGGAATGCCTAATTGACTGTATAATTACTTGCTAATTGTTTATTAGTTGTAAATGCTTTCTACCTGTGATTCCCTTGTCTGTAATAAATGTGTTTGTAATAACTGGTTCCGGTGGTGGTTGGGAGGTTCGGAGGAGTTGGAAAGGGGAGTTTTTGATAGATTGAAGACCCATAGATAGTTGCCTATTGTTATTCTTTTTGTGGTTTAGTTATGTTTATAAGCTTTAATTATCTGTTGAAAGTTCTAGGATTCCCTTCGATTTTCCCAGGACAGTATATGTTAGATATGTGGGCACTGTTACCATGCTGAGAACCTTTGGTTCTCACCCATGCGAATTTTGTGGTTTTCAGATGCAGGACGTGAGGCTCCTCGCTGAGGCATGCTGGACGCTTTTGATTTAGAAAAGATCCTTATCTCTCAAGGCTTTATTTTGATTATATGTATTTATATGGATACTTATTATCTCCATTATTTATATATATATACTATATTGACTCCTCTTAGAGGTTATTTTGGAAAAGTAGGTTTTGTAACTCTTTCTTTTGGGTTTATTTTGGGTTCTCATATATATATATATATATATATGCTCGGGCCAGTTACCTTCGAACCGAGTCTTGAGCTTTGTTATTTGTATTTTGGCACTCTTCTGTATATATGTTCGTGCTAGTTTATCTTTTACCTCACTTCACTTACGTTATCGAATTCGGGAGGGTTGCGCTTTTCAATTTAACAATTTTACTTAAACTTTTTCTTCAAAGGCTCCTAGTTATAAATATTTTTCACACTATTATATATATTAGATTTTATTTTTTGAGGCCGTAATACCTCACCACCTATGTCTTATGACTTAAGCATAAGACTCTGTGTGGTAGGGTGTTACATTATGGTATCAGAGCAGTTCGTTCCTGTAGAGCTTGAGGGATGGACTGACTATGCTTCTGTGCATTCTCTGTGTGTGTGTTTATGTGCTATTAGAATATCTGACTGATATAACTAGCATAAATGTTCATGAGCATGCATTTGGGACTTTGAAACACTAGACTTCCGATTTTAAGACTGATCAATTTGATATCGATTGTTTGGTGTGTATGGGAACCAGATGGCACCTCGTGGATGCAGTTGAGACCGTGGGAGAGATTGTACTAGTAATCAGGAACTAGAAACTGACACGAATAACCCAATGAACTTCATGGCTACGTTATAGAATATGACTACTGCTATGCAAGCCACTGCTGAGGCACTTGGGCAGCAAATGAACAATACTGGTAATGAGGGAAATGGGGAAAATGGACCGATGACACTGTTAGCATTCTTGAAAGTTAACCCTCTAGTTTTTAGAGGAACCACCAATCCGACTGAAGCCGATACCTTCTTTCAGGCCATGGAACGAGCACTGCAAGCATAACTGGTGCTTGAAGAGCAGTTGTCAAGTTCGCTACTGGTGGACGAAATTGTGATCATTAACAATGGTTCCAAAGGCTTGGTGCTCTCAAACGTGAATCACACTTTGTCACAACTTCGCACAACTAACCAGCAAGTGTATTGGGTCGTCCAAGTAATACCTTACGTGAGTAAGGGTCGATCCCACAGAGATTGTTGGTATGAAGCAAGCTATGGTCATCTTGTAAATCTCAATCAGGCGGATAATAATTTATTATGGAATTTTAAAAATCAAATAATAGTAAATAAACAGAAAATAAAGATAAAGTTACTCATGTAATTCAATGGTGGGAATTTCAGATAGGTATATGGAGGTGCTATGATCCTTCTGAATCTCTGCTTTCCTATTGCATCCATTCAATCCTTCTTATTCCTTTCCATGGCAAGCTGTATGTAGGGCATCACCGTTGTCAATGGCTACATCCCACCCTCTCAGTGAAAAAGGTCCAAATGCTCTGTCACAGCACGGCTAATCATCTGTCGGTTCTTAATCAGGTTGGAATAGAATCCAGTGATTCTTTTGCGTCTGTCACTAACGCCCAGCCTTCAGGAGTTTGAAGCTCGTCACAGTCATTCAATCCCAGAATCCTACTCAGAATACCACAGACAAGGTTAGACTTTCCGGATTCCCATGAATGCCGCCATCAATTCTAGCTTATACTACGAAGATTCTGATTAAGGAATCCAAGAGATATACGCCCGGTCTAAGGTAGAACGAAAGTGGTTGTCAGTCACGCGCGTTCATAGGTAAGAATGATGATGAGTGTCACGGATCATCACATTCATCAAGTTGAAGTGCAACGAATATCTTAGAATAGGAATAAATCGAATTGAATAGAAAATAGTAGTAATTGCATTAAAACTTGAGGTACAGTAGAGCTCCACACCCTTAATCTATGGTGTGTGCCGTTGAAAATACATAAGTGAAAGGTCCAGGCATGGCCGAATGGCCAGCCCCCCAGATCTAAGAACTAAACGTCCAAAGATATCTAATAGACTAGTAAAAAGTTCTATTTATTCTAAACTAGCTACTAGGGTTTACAAAGGTAAGTAATTGATACATAAATCCACTTTCGGGGCCCACTTGGTATGTGCTTGGGCTGAGCTTGATCTATCCATGAGCTGAGGCTTCTCTTGGAGTTGAACGCCAAGTTGTAACGTGTTTTGGGCGTTCAACTCTGGTTCGTGACGTGTTTCTGGCGTTTGACTCCAGAATGCAGCATGGAACTGGCGTTGAGCGCCAGTTTACGTCATCAAATTCCGAATAAAGTATAAACTATTATATATTGCTAGAAAGCGCTGGATGTCTACTTTCCAACGCCATTAAGAGCGTGCCATTTGGAGTTCTGTAGCTCCAGAAAATCCATTTTTAGTGCAGGGAGGTCAGATTCCAACAGCATCAGCAGTCTTTTATCAGCCTCTTATCAGAGTTTTGCTCAGGTCCCTCAATTTTAGCCAGAAAATACCTGAAATCACAGAAAAACACAAAACTCATAGTAAAGTCTAGAAATGTGAATTTAGCATAAAAACTAATGAAAACATCCCTAAAAGTAACTAGATCATACTAAAAACTACCTAAAAACAATGCCAAAAGCGTATAAATTATCTGCTCATCAGCTACCTATCAACTCATTTGAAAAACGTTACATTGGTGGCAAGGTACACGACGTCTCCTTCAGCAGGGTGAGGATCCTATTCCCTGGGATTCCTTCCAGGTTGAATTTTATAAGAAGTACTTTCAGAATTCTATGTCCGTGTAGCTGCAGTAGGGTGCTATGTCCGTGTCAGAGTATACAAACAAGGTTAAGGAGCTATGCAAATTTTCTCGTATATGTTAGGGAGCTCCGGGAGACTTCGAGGAATGGAAGTGTATTAAGTACGAAGAAGGACTCCAAAGTGACATCTTAAGTTCTGTAGGACCAATGAAGATTAGTACTTTCTCAGAGTTGGTGAATAAGAGCAGAGTTGTTGAAGACTGTGTGAGAAAGGCGGCTACAGAGAAAGGAAGTCATAGGGAGCCTTTTCAGTAAAATCGAGAAAGAAGCTTTGCTCTTAGGGGTCAGACTTTCAAGCGTGGAGGCTTTGTACCACAGCAGGCTCAGGGTCAGGCTAGTTTCAGAAGGCCTAACAACAACAGTTGCCTAGGGAGAAGTGATAAGAGATAATTCTTGCATAGTTTAGAATCAATTAAAGATAAGAATTAATTCTTTTGTTAGTATAGTCTAAACCAACAATGAACTCTCTTAATCAAATGTTAAATTCAATTCAAATCAATCGAGAGTAATTCAACCTCGGGTCGTTCTCCCTTGGAATGCAATTGAAGTGTTATATGCTTTTGGTTGTAAAAGGCAACGATGCCAAATTTGATGATGAGAATTTATTGTTTGGTTTAGAATCAATTAAAGACAAAAATCAATTCGTTGGTAGTATAGTCTAAACTAACAATGAACTCTCTCAATCAAATTTTAAATTCAATTCAAATCAACCGAGAGTAATTCAACCTCAGGTCGTTCTCCCTAGGAATGCAATTGAAGTGTCATATGCTTTTGGTTATAAAAGGCAAAGGGGTTTTGTGCAGTCAAAGAAATGAAATATTAAAAGAACTAAGCAATAAAAGAACTAAGAGATTATCAAAATGGAAATTTAATGCAAGTACAAAGGAAACAAGATTAAAACTTAGTGAAAATGTTATAAGTGCATAAAAGGGCCTTGACTTGGGAAATAAGGATCCAAGGAATCCTATCATTGCCATAACCACAACTGTGGTAATTATGATGAGTCAATCACGCTTAGTCAACCCCTAACATCGAGGAATAAGTCAAGCAAGCATAATTGACCTTAAAGTTCTAGCTAACTTACCAAACTAGTTGATAAAAAACTGGAAACAAGAGTCAACTAACTACCCAAGAATTACCACTAAATGTCAGACATTATGACTATAGTATCCTAAGAACTCAAACCTCAAGCCAAGGTGTGAGAATCTACTCAAAATCTAAAGTTGACATTTTCACAAACACCTTGTGTGCATAAAAGTAAAACATGGAAAATTGCAAGGAAAAATAGAAAACTATAACCAACTATCAACAAAACCAAGTACAAACAAGCAATCAAACATAAAGGAAGCATAAAACATGAAATTCATTAATCAAAACTTCAAGAAAATCAAAATTGCAAATATGAATAAAGTAACTTGAACCAAGAGGAAGTGAAAATAAAAGTGTTATAATTAAAGAAGAAATTGAGAATACTTACAATTAATGAAGCAAAATCCAAAATTAAAACTTGCTATAAAATACTACAATTGAAATTGATAAACCCTAAGAGAGCATTCTACTCTACACTACTCCTACTCCTACTACTATGGAAAATGTAAAAATAAAGTTCTAAGTCCTAATACTACCTAATGAAAGCTTGTTTTTTCATGTGTTGATTTTCCCTTCATATAGCACTTCAGTTCAGCCTTCAAGCCTTCCAAAATGGGTCAAAAGCCCTCAGAAATCGCGCAGCACGTGTTTCATTAATGAAATCACGTGTTGGGTCATGTGCGTATGCACAGATGTGTTCGTACGCACACTTGGCTGAATGTTCTTCCGTGCGTGCGCACAGGTAGTTGTGCGTACGCACGGATGCTAATTCCTTCTTGTGAGTATGCACGCTTGCTAGTGCGCACGCACACATGGCTGTGTGTGTTTTTCCTTGTTTTCTTCATGTTTTCTCCCTTGTACATGCTTCCTTCCACTTTTGCCTAGCTAATCTTACCTAAATGACCTGAAATCACTCACAAAACACATCACGGCATCAAATGGCATAAAAGTGGAATTAAATTACTCAATTTAAGCACAAAATTGCAAGTTTTCACATTAAGGATCAAATTAGGGATCAAACACAAAAATATGCTATTTTGGTGCTTAAGTGTGAGTTTATGTGATAAAATCCATCCAAATTGAGTCAAAATATATCATCAAATATGGACTTATCAAGAAGATTTGGGAAGTAGCCTCTAAATGAGCATGCTTATGCTAGATGCGAGAGTCATCATCCGGGAGTCCCATACAAGGCTAGATGGGACTTGTGCTACTCTTGTGGTAAGGCGGGGCATAAGGCCTCAAACTGTCCGGAGAAGCAGAGGCAAGAGACTAGGAGAGCATAGCAGCCTGGTCGGGTGTTCACTACCTTAGCTGTAGGTGCAAATGGGTCCGATACGCTTATCCGAGTTAAATGTGAAATAGCTGGTAAAACTTTGAATGCTTTATTTGATTCTGGAGCTACGCACTCATTCATTGCATTTGAGAGGCCTAGTGAATTAGAGCTGAACATAGTTGTGTTAGATTATAATCTGAATGTGCGTAATGCTACTTCGGAAGCCGTTTTGACTAGGTTAGGCTGTCCACAAGTGTCATTCAGAGTTAAACAGCAAGATTTCGTCCATGATTTTACTTAAATAAAAGATATTTTTTTCTTAAGAGAAGGGGAGTGTTCAAGGCTTGCCTTGATTTGATTTGACTTTAGCACAGGTATTGCATCACTTCCTACCCAACCTCACCAGATGCTGTTGATGCTTTGCCGCTACAGCCTTATCAGCAGCCTCTTGCATCAATGCCCACTTTGCCTGTCTCCCTGTTGTAACTTTTTCAGCTGCCTCTTTTTTCTTTAGCTAGCGAGTTGAGGAACTTGCGAATAATGTTGTGGCATAAAAGGTGGGTGACTTTTTATTCGTTAAACTGTAGTTATACTAGCAGCAATCAGTGGCATGGCGCAAGATTCAGAAGCTGGGAAAGAAATATTCTTTCCCTTTTTTTAATAGTCACTGGGTGGCTTATCTACTGCATATAGTGTAAGTCAAATGATTACAAACCTAAATTGTTCAATGGTAAGAGGGTGAGTGAGTTTCATCTCAGCCTTACGTCCACAGAACTAATAACATGTCAAGCCACATTATCGCCTCTCATTTATATCCACCATATCATGGTACATTAGTTCAATGAGTATAAACTTTCAAGGCCTGGCTCAGTTTGATTTGACTTTAGCACATGTATTACATCACTTTTTGTCCAACCTCACTAGATGCTATTGATGCTTTGCCGCTACAGCCATGTCAGTAGCCTCCCGCATCAATGCCTACTTTGCCAGTCTCGTTGTTGTAACTTTTTCAGCTACCTCTTTTTTCTTTGGCTAGAGAGATGATAAACTTGCGAATAATACTATGGTATTCATGGTTGGTGACTTTGTATTCATCACACTGTAGCTATACCAGTAGCAATCAGTGGCATAGTGCAAGAGTTAAAAGTTGAGAATGAGATATTTTGGCTCTTTTTCAAATAGTCACAAAAATTAGAAAATTGGCTTATCTGCTGTATTTACTGTATGTCTATAGATTACAAACATAAATTGTTCAATTCTAAGAGGGAGAGTGAGTTTCATCTCTTCCTTATGCCCATAGAACTTCAAACAACATATCAAGACACATCTTTGCATATCATTTATACCCACTACATCATGGTACATTAGTTCAATGAATAAATACTGTATAAGATTGAAAAAATAAAATTTAAGTAAAAATATTTTTTCTTAAGGGGATGGGAGTGTTCAAGACCTGCCTTAATTTAATTTGACTTTAGCACAGGTGTTTCATCACTTCGTGCCTAACCTCACCAGATGCTGTTGATACTTTGCCATAGCAGCCTTTTGCATCAATGCTCACTTTGGCTTTCTCCCTGTTGTAAAGTTTTCAGCTGCGTCTTTCTTTTTTGGCTGGCAAGATGAGGAACTTGCGAATAATGTTGTGGTATTCAAGGCAGGTGACTTTGTATTCGTCAAACTACAGTCATACCAGCAGCAATCAGTGGCATGCCGCAAGAGTCACAAGTGGCCCTTTTTCCAATAGTCACGGCAATCAGGAAGGTGGCTTATCTACTGCATATAGTGTAAGTCAATTGATTACAAACCTAAATTGTTCAATGCTAAGAGGGTTGAGTGAGTTTTATCTCTGCCTTACGTCCACAGAACTACTAACATGTCAAGCCACATTATTGCCTTTTATTTATACCCACCATATCATGGTACATTAGTTCAAAGAGTATACAATGTACAAGATTGACAAAAAAATAAGTAAAAATTTTTTTTTCTAAAGGGAAAAGAAGTGTTCAAAGCCTGGCCCGATTTGATTTGACTTCAGCATAGGTATTGCATCACTTCTTGCACAACTTCACCAGATGCTGTTGATGCTTTGGCGTTACAGCCATATGAGCAGCCTCTCGCATCAATGCCTACTTTGACTGTCTCCCTGTTGTATCTTTTTCAGCTGCCTCTTTTTTCTTTGGCTGGCAAGATAATGAACTTACAAAATAATATTGTAGTATTCAAGGTGGGTGACTTTGTATTCATCAAACTGCAGCCATACTAGCAGAATAAGTGGCATGGTGCAAGAGTGGGAATGAGATATTTTGGCTTTTTTTCAAATAGTTACAAGAATCGAGAAGCTGGCTTATCTACTACATTTACTGTAAGTCAATAGATTATAAACCTAAATTGTTCAATTCTAAGAGGGAGAGTGAGTTTCATCTCTGCCTTACAACCACAAAATCACAAACAACATATCAAGGCGCATATTTGCATATCATTTATACCCATCATATCATAGTACATTAGTTCAATGAGTAAACACTATATAAGATTTAAAAAAGACTTAAATAAAAAAATATTTTTTCTTAAGGGTGGGGGAGTGTCTTGATTTAATTTGACTTTAGCATAGGTGTTGTATCATTTCCTTCCCAACCTCACCGGATGTTGTTGATGCTTTTCCGCAGCAGCCTTATCAATAGTGTTCCAAGGGGTTACCTGAAATGTCGAGGTTGATCTCGGTCGAGATGTCCTGATTTGGTTGACTTGGTCGTGCTCAACTTGTTGGAGCTGAGGTGTTGCCGGTCCTTGATTACTTGGGGAGATGGGTGGTGGTACCTGCAAAAGGCTCTGATGCTTAAGTTAGCATCGATTTTAACAGGTTTTAGTAGAATTTGAGTATGAGTTATACCTGAGGGTTCCAATGTATTTATAGTAGTGCTTGGCAATCTTCCTTGAGATAAGATTTTTATCTTATCTTATATCTTGTGGGTGAGATCATATCTTTTGGCAACCGCCTTTCAGTGGGCGGTGGCTTCTTCGTATTAGGCCTCTCTGGGCCTTTTTGGTGGTCTTCCAAGCTCTTTGAAGAGAGGTTGATAGTGAGGGAACCTTTCATGAGGTTAGTCCTTTTGTCCACTGCCAATCTGACCCTGTAGCTCAGGTCAGGGTAGGAACAGTGCCCCTGCTTGAGCTTCGATCTTTCTTTGATAGGTCGTGCTCAAGCATTCCTTTGTCCAACACCGCTACCCCAAGTAGGTTGGTCGCTCTATCTTTCCCGGGTGAGCTTGCATCCTTTATGTTGCCTTTTTTGAAATACGAAGCATTGGGTTTAAATGTTGTGCTATTTTCGAGCGTGACAGTTCGTTGGGTAATTATGAGCGCTTTTAAGGCTCATTAATTTGGGCTTCATTTCTGCTTTGTCACTTCATTTTCCCTCTCTTTGCCTTGGTTAAAATCAGAGGACTTAGCTCATTTTCCCTTTTTGTTTCCGTCTGTTTTGTTTTTGTTTTGGAGAAAGAGGCTTTCTTTCACTCGTTCTTTGGCTGCCCCAGTTTTCTTTTCTTCGAGTTTTCAAGGCTCTCATTGTTTTTTGGTGGGGGATCATTTATGATTTTGCTGCTTGCTCGTCACCGTTTCAATTTTTTCTTTTCAGGTTGGTACTTGCTTTCTTTGCTTTGTGCTCTCTTGTTTGATGGCGATTGCGGTTCTTCTTCCCTGTATCCATGTTTGCCTCTGGTGATGTTGCATGTTTGCTATTTCCTTAAAGTTTTGATATTTTTCTACTGCTGCTGAATGGCTAGGGTTTGTGGGATTTCGATCTTTTTAATCTTTTAAGTTTGCGCTTTCTATCTGTGCTTGTACTGCCTCCAAAGGGTGTCTCTAGGTTGCGGCATCAATTGTTTTCGTGAACCTTAGGGTGCTCTTTGCTATCTTGTTATTGCTTGCTGGCTTTTTCTTCATTTTTGCTTTTTGGCTGAGTTGCTGGTGGTGACGCCTTTCGTTTTCTTGCTATAGGTATAGTCTCTATGTCTCATAAAAATCTTGTCAAAATGTCTACAAAGGTTCCTCCTGGTATGGCTAATTGGCTAGATTTTGTAGTGTTGGGTTGTATGACTGTAGCAGATCGAGAATACTACGAGAAATTTAGGAGATTTCATAGGATTTGTGGGAATAGGGAGGATGAGAAAGATTATGAACTAGTGTCTCCCGATCCTGAGGAGAGGGTCAGCTTTCCCCCTTTAAGTCGGACAAAACGTCCATTCTTCTATGCCTACAACTGCTTTTTCACCAAGTTAGGTATCACCCTCTCGTTTACCGAATTTGAGACTGAGATTCTTTGGAACTGTAACCTTGCCCCTACTCAGCTTCATCCCAATTCTTGGGCTTTCATGAAAATTTTTCAGTTGTTGTGTCAGGAGTTGGGCGTCTGGCCTTCCCTCTGTTTGTTTCTATATTCGTTTGTGTTGATGAAGCTGGGGGCGGCCAAGAAGAAGGCTTATTGGATCTCTTTTTGGGCTAACCAAGGCAGAAAGGTTTTCGCCATTTATGATGACTCTTTCTATGATTTTAAGAATTTTTGTTTCAAGGTCTGGGCTATGGATGAAGTTCATCCCTTCTTTTTAGACGAGAATAAGGAGCCCACTTTTCCCCTTTGGTGGCAAGAGAATCCTGTAGTGCTTAAGTACCCATTAGAGTGTCTTGGTGCGTGTATGCAAATCCCACACTTTCGTACAGGCAGTACTAGCAAGTGCACTAGGTCGTCCAAGTAATACCTGAGCGACTCAGGGTCGATCCCATGAGGATTGTGGCTTAAAGTAAGCTATAGTTATCTTTCAGGTCTTAGTCAGGCTAAATTAAGAGGTTATTGGTTTAAATGTTTGATAGAGTGAAAGGAATACCGAATTGGAATAAAGTTAAATAATAGGAATAAGAATATGGTTAAAGATTGGAGTTGCTTTACCTTTCTGAATTAACTTTGGTACTACTGCTCTCCTTGCTTGTGGGTGATATCTTCAATGATAGGCTATATATGATTGGCACTGGTTTGAGTAGCTGCCAACTCCTCTGGATCTGAACCCCAGGTTTAGTGTGGATCCATCTCTACTTGAGGGTGAAGTGCGTACAGTCCATTCTCCTTTATGATCCTACTCAAAATGCCACAGACAAGGTCGAATCTTTCGGATCAGAGAACGCTGCTTTTTTGGGTTCTAGCCTCTACCACAGAGACCTTAATCTCCCCGAAAATCAGCTAAACTGATGTCTCGAGAATTCTCCAACAAAGTTGTGGATTAGCTGCCTGAGAGATGTATATTCAAGCTGTTGGTCATCCTTGTCCGGTGAAAGATACATTCTGACCTAAGTAGACGCGGGTGTTTGTCAGGCATACTCGTCTTAATATGATAAATAGAGCTAATTGGTTAGATCATCCTATTCACCATGATGAAGTACGAATATACATCTTAGAATTAATCAAACACGGATCAAAGAGAAACAGTAGTACTTTTATTAATTCATAGGACTCAGCAGGGCTCCTCCCCTCAACCTATGAGGTTTAGAGACTCATACTGAAATAAAAACACAAAGATGAAAATAACAGCAGACTTCCCTCAACGGGAGGTCTCCCCTAATGGAGAATTCGAAGAAGATAAAAGATGTCTGAATTACATAAACATAAGACCTTTGATAGATGACTAGTAGGGTAAAACAGTCTATTTAGTGCTAAAATCTACTTCTAGGGCCCACTTGATGGGTATTTGGGCTGAGCTTTGATGAGATCCACGTGCATTGAGGCTCCTTGGACTTGGAATGCCAGCTAGGGGGTTCTTTCTGGGCCTTTGGACGCTGGGCTCTGCTCTTTGGGCGCTGGACGCCTGGAAGGGTCCAGGAAGCTGGCGTTGGAAGCCAGTTTTGGGCCTTCTAATCCAAAGCAAAGTATAAACTATTATATATTGTTGGAAAGCTCTGGAAATCAGCTTTCCATAGCCATTGAGAGCGCTCTATTTAAACTTTTGTAGCTCCAGAAAAGCTCTTCCAAATGCAGCCAGGTCAGATTTGGACAGCATCTATAGTGCTTTCTCTGTCTCTAAATCAGACTTCTGCTCCAGCTCCTCAATTTCAACCAGGAAATATATGAAATTGATCAAAAACACAAAAACTCATAGTATAATCCAAAAATGTGAATTTGACACTAAAACCTATAAAAACTAAATTAAAACTACTAAAAACTATATGAAAATGATGTCAAAAAGCATATAAAATATCCGTTTATCAAGTCTTGATGAGGTAGAGAGGGCCTTTGTGGGTGTGTTGGAGGAGCATTGGGGGCAGCCTCCTCATTTGGACACAAAGAGGTTCTTAGGGGATCATGCCCTTCTCCATTCTAAGCTAGGTAGTGCTCGACCTTCCTAGCTTTTTTACTGTCTTGTTCATGGTTGTAGTTTTGTAACTGCTTTGTGTTTTTGCTTTTTCAGAGATGGCTTCGGGGGAGGGCGCCTCTCAAATTCTGCCAAAGAAGCCCGACTCGGGTCCTCAGGGTCCGGGGAAGGTTATTCCGACTCCTCATGTTCGTCTGGCTCCTATTGACCGGCCTTTTGTAAGTTTTGGTGTTGTTTCCTCCCCTTCTTCCTCCAGGCCTTCTCCCAAGAAACAGAAAACATCTGGTGCCCATGACACTAATGACAAGGATTTTGATGGTGTCTCCTTCATCGAGGAGCGTATTGCTCTGTACGGTTTTGTTCCTACGGATGATGTGTCCATCCTTAAGCACCTTCATTTCATGTCCAGCAATTACATCCAGATGGCTAACCTGAGCACTGCATTGGCGAGAGAGTTTAAAAAACCCCCTATTAACTCTACTAGTGCCTTTCTTGGGAGTGCCAAAACTGAATTTGAGAGAGTTAATGGGTTGAGGGCCGAGATGGAGGCAAAAAATGTGAGGCTAGAGCTTTTACTAGAAAAGGAGAAGGCCTGTGCTACTGCGGCGGAGGCAGCCTCTAACTTGGCAAAGGAGATGGCAAAAAAGGCCAAGGAAAGCTATACCTGGACGTATGCCGAGCTCCTTGAGGTGAAGGAAAAGCTTCAATCCTCGTATGATGATTACGCTAAGCTGCAGGGTCACGTGGTGATTGGCATGACCGCCCTCTATGAAAATCTGAAAGACCGGGTCCGGGTTCTAGCTCATGATGTCAACCTTTCTTTGTTTAGTATAGATAATGTTGTCGGGGATGGTAAGATCGTGCCTGCCCCCGACGAAAATGAGATTCCTGCCCCCGACCCAAAGACTAAGGCTTTTGCGACCCTTTCTGTTGAGGCTACCCAGTCTGAGACCGACCCCGATGTGGAGGTCTTGAATGGCCCAGATGGTGTCATTGGGGCTGTCCCGATTTCGGTTATTCCTCCATCTCCTCAGGATGCAGTGACAGGGGCGAAGCTGGACCTTTTGTGACATCTATTTTCATACTTTTAAATTATTTATTGATGTGGTCCGATCTGCATGCCTTTGAACACCTTTTATTGTAATAGTTTGTAGTTTGGATGCTTTTAACACTTCTGGTTGCTTCTTAGCAACCTTTGGTTTTTTAGTTAAGACACTTTTACCTTTTAGTTGCTCTTGGCAACTTTTGAGTTTTAATGCTTAACTTTTTAAACTTCTAGTTGATTACTTTGGCAGCGTAGTGGCTGTTTCCTAGGTAGTGTTTATGAGGAACCTTTACCTTTTGATTTCCTCGTTTGCACCTTTCTGGCTATTACCCTTTAGCTGACCTTGAGGTAGTGTTCCCTTGCGAACTTCTACCTTTGCTTAGTGGTCCGTGCTTTTTAGTTGTTTTGACAACTTTCAGCTAGCGTTGGCATGTTGGGCCTTTAGTCGTGTTCCAATAACCTTCCTAGGTAGCATTCTTTCCAAAAATTTTACCTTTTAGTTGTTGTTTGGGGGACCTTTGAGCCTTCTTGTGGCTGGGCTTGTAGTTGCTTCTGCTTTTTAAGTAGTGTTCTTTTCAAACTTATATCTTTTAGCTTAACAACTTTTAGGAGTAGTGTTCAGATGCTGAACTTCTACTTTAGAGGTTCCTTTGAAGACTCGAAACCTTTTGGGCTTTGTCCGACCTTTGTGTGGTCGAAGTAGGCATTATTCCTTTTTCAATGATCCTTTTTAATGGTCCGACTTCTCTATTGGGCCTTCTCAAGTTAATTCTGCAACTCTGTTTTTTATCCGACCTTGTTGGGTCGCTTTGTACGAGTTACTTTTATAACTGCTCACATTAATTTGAACCTCATCGCTTCACTTTGCCAACCTTTCCTGGCTGGAGGTGATTTTTTCATTTTTTTCGAGCATAAATTAATGCACCTTGGTAGGAAACTTTTTAAGAAATAGTAGATATTGGTAGAATAAAATGCAATGAATTGAAATAAAATGTAAATATCTACACATATGTGGTTACCTTGTGAGTCGGGCTACCCTTAGTTCTTGGCCTGGTGCCTTGCTAAAAAACCCTTTGCTGGGAAAAAAGAGTACACCATGGCTCAAGACCTTTCTAGCTATAGTACCTTCTTAGGTTACAGGCATGCCAAGACCTCGGGAGCTCCCGCCCTTGGAGGTCGGCCACTTATAGTAACCTTTTCCTAGTACTTCTGTGATCTGGTATGGTCCTTTCCAGTTGGCGGCTAGCTTTCCTTCTCCCGACTTTCCTGCTCCGTTGTCATTTCAGATCAGGATAAGGTTGTTGGTAGCGAAGCTTCATTGGATTACCTTCTGTTTGTACCTTAGTGCCATTCGACGCTTCAGGGCTTACTCCCTAATTCGAGCTCTTTCTCAAACTTTTGGAAGCAGGTCGAGTTCTTCTTTCTGTACTTGGGAGTTGGTTTCCTTGTTGTAGAAGATCACCCTGGGAGATCCTTCATCTACTTCGACGGGAATCATTGCCTCCATTCCGCAAGCAAGTCGGAAGGGTGATTCACCCGTGGTGGAGTCCGGCGTTGTCCGATACCCCCAGAGGACTTGAGGGAGCTCCTCAGCCCAGGCTCCTTTCGCATCCTATAGTCAGTATTTTAACCCGACCATTATGACTTTATTTGCAATCTCAGCCTGTCTGTTAGCTTGTGGGTATTCCACCGAGGTGAAGTGGTGCTTGATTTTTAGATCGGCTACCAGGTGTTTGAAGCCCGTATTAGTGAACTGAGTCCCATTGTCCATGGTGATGGAGTGGGGGACCCCAAACCTTATGACAATATTCCTATATAAGAATTTTCAACTTCTCTGGACGGTAGCAGTGTGGTGCGCGAAATTGTGAACAATACTTTTTCACAACTCTCATAATCCCCGGTCATGAACCCCAAAACCTTGGTAGTTCAGTACCATGGCATTACACAACTTCGCACAACTAACCAGCAAGTGCACTGGGTCGTCCAAGTAATAAACCTTACGCGAGTAAGGGTCGATCCCACGGAGATTGTTAGTATTGAAGCAAGCTATGGTCATCTTGTAAATCTTAGTCAGGCAAACTCAAATAGTAATGGTGATGAACGAAAATAACAAAAAGGTAAAGATAGAGATACTTATGTAATTCATTGGTAGGAACTTCAGATAAGCGCATGAAGATGCCTTCCCTTCCGTCTCTCTGCTTTCCTACTGTCTTCATCCAATCCTTCTTATTCCTTTCCATGGCAAGCTT
>NC_029775.3:76471089-76471284 GCF_000817695.3 Arachis duranensis
CGCCAGTTTGGGCGTTTAACTCCCATTTTGGTGCCAGTTCCGGCGTTTAACGCTGGAATTTCTGAAGGTGACTTTGAATGCCGATTTGGGCCATCAAATCTTGGGCAAAGTATTGACTATCATATATTGTTGGAAAGCCCAGGATGTCTACTTTCCAACGCCGTTGAGAGCGCGCCAATTGGGCTTCTGTAGCTC
>NC_029775.3:76474899-76475351 GCF_000817695.3 Arachis duranensis
TTAGTACTGCTTGGTGCATTTTGCATTCTAGACAGACTTTGAGAAATCAAATTGATTTGTTGAGTCAATATTTTATTCTGAGCCAATATGGCATTCAGAGTGTCAATCTCAAGAACTCCTTTATTCTGACTAGTCCCATTGTTCACAGGATTTCTTTCAGAAGTGTACATGAATTGGTTATTTACAACCATTTCAATCAGTTCTTGAGCCTCTGTAGGCGTCTTCTTCAGGTGAAGAGAGCCTCCAGAAGAGCTATCCAAAGACATCTTGGACAGTTCAGAGAGACCATCATAGAAAATACCTATGATACTCCATTCAGAAAGCATATCAGAAGGACACTTTCTGATTAATTGTTTGTATCTTTCCCAAGCTTCATAGAGGGATTCTCCTTCCTTCTGTCTGAAGGTTTGGACTTCCACTCTAAGCTTACTCAATTTTTGAGGTGGAAAGAA
>NC_029775.3:76475513-76477274 GCF_000817695.3 Arachis duranensis
AGAATTCGGTCAGGTCCTCTAAAGAGAGTTGTGTTTTGGCTTCTCTGAGCTTTCTCTTCAAGGTCCTTTCAAGTTCAGGATCAGCCTCAACAAGAATGCCTTTATCTTTGCTCCTGCTCATAAGAAAGAGAAGGAGAACAAGAAATGTGGAATCCTCTATGTCACAGTATAGAGATTCCTTGAAGTGTCAGAGGAAAAGAAGAGTAGAAGACAGAAGTAGAAATTTCGAACTTATCAAAGGAGATGGAGTTCGAATTTTGCATTAAGGGATAGTGTTAGTCTATAAATAGAAGGATGTGAGAAGGAGGGAAGTGATTTTCGAAAATTAAGTAGAAAATTTGAAAACATTTTTGAAAAACATTACTAAATTTTCGAATATGAAAGTGGAAAAGAAATCAAGTGATTTTTGAAAAAGATTTTGAAATTAGAAATAAAAAAGATTTGATTGAAAACTATTTAAAGATTTTGAAATTAGAAATCAAAAAGATTTGATTGAAAACTATTTTGAAAAAGATGTGATTAAGAAGATATGATTTGAAAACAATTTTAAAAGATATGATTTGAAAACATTTTAAAAAGATTTGATTTGAAAATTATAAACTTGACTAACAAGAAAAGATATGATTCAAGCATTTAAACCTTTCTCAACAGAAAAGGCAACATACTTAAAATGTTCAATCAAATCATTAATTGTTAGTAAGTATCTTTAAAAATGGAAAGAGATTGGTTTTGAAAAAGATTTGATTGACAAATTGATTTGAAAAAGATTTGATTTGGTAAAAGATTTTGAAAACTTAGAAAAAATTTGATTTGAAAACAAAATCTTCCCTTCTAGCCATCCTGGCGTTAAACGCCCAGAATGGTGCACATTCTGGCGTTTAACGCCCAAAATGCTACCCTTTTGGGCGTTAAACGCCCAACCAGGTACCCTGGCTGGCGTTTAAACGCCAGTCTGTCCTTCTTCACTGGACGTTTTGAACGCCCAGCTTTTTCTGTGCAATTCCTCTGCTGTATGTTCTGAATCTTCAATTCTCTGTATTATTGACTTGAGAAGACACAAATTAAAAATATTTTTGGATTTTTAATAATAAGGAAAAATCAAAATGCAACAAGAATTAAATAACAATGCATGCAAGACACCAAACTTAGCAGTTTGTATACTGCTGACACTAACAGGATGAAAATGCATATGAGACACTCAAGTCAATAGAATTCAAAGATCAAAACAAAGAAATCATCAAGAACATCTTGAAGATCAATAAGACATATGAATGCATGCAATTGACACCAAACTTAAAATGATGAAGATTCTTTAAGACACATGAATGAATGCATGCAATTGACACCAAACTTGTGATGAGACACTAGACTCAAACAAGAAATATTTTTGGATTTTATGATTTTGTAATTTTTTTTTGTGTTTTTTGAA
Source organism: Arachis duranensis (assembly GCF_000817695.3). Classification (NCBI taxonomy): domain Eukaryota; kingdom Viridiplantae; phylum Streptophyta; class Magnoliopsida; order Fabales; family Fabaceae; genus Arachis; species Arachis duranensis. Next base: position 76,476,943 of record NC_029775.3, read on the forward strand.
AATTAAGTGGAAAAAGATATCAAAATTCTTAATGAGAATTCCAGGAATCAGTGCAATGCTAGTCTAAGACTCCGGTCCAGGAATTAGACATGGCTTCACAGCCAGCCAAGCTTCCAAAGAAAGCTTCGGTCCAAAATACTAGACATGGCCAGAGGCCAGCCAAGCCTTAGCAGATCACTGCTCCAAAAGCAAGATTGATAGAAATCAACAAGCTCTTGTGATGATAAGTTGAAACCTCGGTCCAATCAGATTAGACATGGCTTCTCAGCCAGCCAGATTTCAACAAATCATCATGAAACTCTAGAATTCATCTTCAAGAATTTCGAAAAAAA
>NC_029775.3:76477688-76478010 GCF_000817695.3 Arachis duranensis
GATGAGCGGATAATTTGTATGCTTTTTGGCATTGTTTTTAGTATATTTTTGGTATGATGTAGTTAGTTTTTAGTATATTTTTATTAGTTTTTAGTTAGAATTCACTTTTCTGGACTTTACCAAGAGATATTCACCCAATCGAAGGTAGAACAGAGGTGGTTGTCAGTCACATGTTCATAGGTGAGAATGATGATGAGTGTCACGGATCATCACATTCATCAAGTTGAAGAACAAGTGATATCTTAGAACAAGAACAAGCGGAATTGAATAGAAGAACAATAGTAATTGCATTAATACTCGAGGTACAGCAGAGCTCCACACC
>NC_029775.3:76478061-76493642 GCF_000817695.3 Arachis duranensis
TTCTTGGAGTTAAACGCTAGCTTTGGTGCCAGTTTGGGCGTTTAACTCCCATTTGGGTGCCAGTTCCAGCGTTTAACGCTGGGATTCCTGAGGGTGACTTTGAACGCCGGTTTGGGCCATCAAATCTTGGGCAAAGTATGGACTATCATATATTGCTGGAAAGCCCAGGATGTCTACTTTTCAACGCCGTTGTGAGCGCGCCAATTGGGCTTCTGTAGCTCCAGAAAGTCCATTTCGAGTGCAGGGAGGTCAGAATCCAACAGCATCTGCAGTCCTTTTCAGTCTCTGAATCAGATTTTTGCTCAGGTCCCTCAATTTCAGCCAGAAAATACCTGAAATCACAGAAAAACACACAAACTCATAGTAAAGTCCAGAAAAGTGAATTTTAACTAAAAACTAATAAAAATATACTAAAAACTAACTATATCATACCAAAAACATACTAAAAACAATGCCAAAAAGCATACAAATTATCCGCTCATCACAGTGGCCAGGGGTTCTGTCTCGATCCTCTTTGTAAAGTAGTCTATTTTTGCGATGAGGAATTTGACTTGCCCTGATCCCTGGGGGAATAGTTCGAGGAGGTCGAGCCCCTATTTTGCGAATGGCCAGCGTAAGGTGACGGAAATGAGCTCTTCGGGTGGGGCTATGTGGAAGTTGGCGTGTTTTTGGGATGGCGGTCATATTTTAACAAACTCAGCTGCTTCCTTCTGTAGGGTCGGCCAGTGGAAGCCGACTCGGATCACTTTCTTGGATAGTGCCCGAGCTCTGAGGTGATTGCCGCACATGCCGCTGTGAACGTCTTCCAGGACCTCTTTTGAGGCAAAGGTCGGTGCGTACTTCAAGAGGGGTGTTGAGACCCTCTTCTGTACAAGACATCGTGTACCTGGGTGTAGTGTTGCGCTTCCTTTATGAGTCTTTTTGTGTCTTTCTTTTTTTCTAAGGAGTGAGTCAGACTTGAGGTAGTTGATTATGAGGGTTATCCACCCTTGGTCTTGACCTGATACGTTTAGTATCCTCTCTTCCTTTGAGATTGATGGATGTTGCAAGGTTTCATTAATGAGGCTTCTGTTATTACCCCCTGACTTGGTGCTGGCTAGTTTTGAGAGTGCATTAGCTAGGGCGTTTTGCTCCCGGGGTATGTGTCAGACCTCACATCCGCCGAAGCTCTCGAGCTATTTTTTAGTTTTGTCCAGGTATCTCCTCATGGTAGGATCTTTCACCGAGTAGCTTCCTTCTATCTGTGAGGTGATTACCTGTGAGTTATTAAAGATGGTGAGCTTCTGTGCTTTGACTTTCCTAGCCAGCTTTAAGCCAGCCAGTAGGGCTTCATATTTTGCTTGATTGTTTAAAGCGAGGAACTCGAATCTTAGGGAAAGTTCTAGTTGTGTTCCTTGGTCGCTTTCCAGAATAATGCCTGCTCCACTCTCGGCTTTGTTCGACGAGCCGTCGACATAGAGGTTCCATGCGGTGGGTGTCCCTAGAGTATCGGTGTACTCAGCGACGAAATCGGCCAAGTACTGGAATTTGATGGCAGTTCGAGCTTCATACTTGAGATCGAACTCGGACAGCTCGACTGCCTATTGTAAGATTCTGCCGGCCAAATCTGTTTTCTGCAGGACGTGTTTCATGGGTTGATTAGTGCGCACTCTGATGGTGTGGGCTTGAAGGTACGGTCGGCGTCTTCGGGACATAAGTATGAGGGCGTAGGCAAACTTTTCTATCTTTTGACAGTTCAGATTGGCCCCCTACAAGGCCTTGCTGATGAAGTAGATGGGTTATTTCCGTTGTCATCTTCTCTGACCAGAGCTGATGCTACCGCCTGACTTCCAACGGCAAGGTATAGTACCAATTCTTCTCCTTGTTTAGGTTGGGTAAGGACGGGTGGCCGTCCCAGGAATGATTTAAAGTCCTGGAAGGTCTTCTCGCACTCTGGAGTCCATTTAAACTTTTTATCTTTCCTTAGTATCCCGTAGAAAAGGAGAGATTTTAGGGCTGATCCGGCCAAAAATTCTGGACAAGGCTGCTAGTCTTCCATTTAGTTTTTGTACCTCCTTTACGTATGTCGGGCTTTTCATGTTGAGTATAGCTCGACATTTGTCCGGGTTTGCTTCAATGCCCCTCTAGGTTAGCATAAACCATAGGAACTTGCTGGCTTCTACTGCAAAAGTATATTTTGTGAGGTTTAGCCTCATCTCGTGCTTTCTTATGGTGTCCAATACTTCGGCTAGGTCGGATAACAATGCCTCTTCCTTTTGGGTTTTGACTAGCATGTCGTCCACATAGACTTCTATCAGCTTTCCGATGTGGTCGGCGAATACCTTGTTCATTAACCTCTGGTATGTGACTTATGCATTCTTCATTCTGAATGGCATTACTACGTAGCAGTAGTTTGCTTTCGGGGTTAGAAACGAGGTTTTCTCCTAGTGGGGTTTATGCATTGGTATTTGATTATATCCCGAGTAGGCATCCATGAAGGAGAGGTATTTGTACCCCGAGGATGCGTTGACCAGGGTGTCGATGCTTGGGAGGGGGTAGGGGCCTTTTGGGCAGGCTTTGTTGAGGTCAGTATAGTCTACGCACATTCGCCATTTTCCGTTTGGCTTTTTTACCAGCATGACATTGGGCAGCCACAGTGGACACTTAACCTCTCTTATGAACTCTGCCTCTAGCAAGGCTTGCACATGTTTCTCCATGAGTTGCGATCTTTTTGGACCGAGTTTCCTGCACTTTGTTGTATTGGTCGAGACCTGATACTGTAAAGACAAATAGAGTAAACCCAGATGTGTACAAACTCATGCTCTTCCCATTTGCTCTAAGGGATGTAGCAAAGCTATGACTGGATTTCCAACCCAATGAGAGTTTGGATACTTGGAACAAGGTGGTTACTGAGTTTCTCACTAAATTTTTCCCACCAAAGAAGCTGACTAAGCTTAGGGTGAAAGTTCAGACCTTCAGGTAGAAGGATGGCAAAACTCTGTATGAAGCTTGGGAGAGATACAAGCTACTGACTAGGCAATGCCCTCCGGACATGTTTTCCAAATGGACTCAACTAGATATCTTTTATGAAGGCTTGGGTGAGATATCTAAGATGTGCTTAGACAATTCTGCAGGAGGTTCATTGCACAAGAAGAAGACACCGGAGGAGACTATTGAGCTTATTGAATTGGTTGCTAGCAACCAATATTTATACTCATCTAACAGGAATCATGTGAACTCTGAAACCCCTCAGAAGAGAGGCGTGTTGGAAGTAGAAGCTGTTAATGCTCTTCTTACTCAGAATAAGCTGATGTCTCAGTAAATAAATCTACTTACTCAACAGATGGGTGGCATGCAAGTCTCAGCTATCAGCACCCAAAATCCACCACAGGAAGTCTCATATGACATGGCAGGTAACTTTATGCAAAATGATAATTATGATTATGCTCAACCCTCTTTTGAATAGGTGAATTACATGGGGAGTGGTCCTAGGAATCCCAACAATGATCTATATTCTAAGACATACAATCAGGGGTGGAGGAATGACCCAAATTTTAGATGGAGGGATCAACCTCAGAGACTTCAAAACTTCAACAATAGTTCTCAGGGCGGTTTCCAACGGAACAATGATTTGGAAGCAATATTGACAGGTTTTAGACAGTAAACCAGAGCATCCATCAAGAACTTGGAGATTCAAATGGGTTAATTAGCCACAAAAGTTAATGAGATTAATCAGAGGACCACTAATAGCCTTCCGGGTAACACAATTCTAAATCCAAGAGAGGAATGCAAGGCTATCACCGTGATAAGTGAACAAGTGGCAAGTACGGAAGCACAAGTTATGCAGGAAACCAGAGCCTCCATTAGAAATTTAGAGATGCTAGTAGGCCAACTGAGTAAGCAAATACTTGAGAGGTCTGCAAGTACATTTCAAGGTGATACAGTGGTTTACCCAGGAGAAGATTTCAAGGTTATTCAATTGAGAAGTGGTAAAGTAGCTGGCTCTGAGACCAATGTCAATGAAGAGTTAGTTGAAAAAGAAGCTCCAGAGGAGAAGAAGGGAGAATTTGAGCACGCCCCTCCAAAGCGTGCAGACAACCCATTCCCAGACTCTCTTAACACTTATCCTACACTGCCAAAGGCTCCTGAGTACAAGCCTAAGATGTCGTATCCTCAGAGACTTCAAAAGGAGACCAAGGACAAGCAGTTTTCAAAGTTCTTGGAAGTCTTCAGAAAGTTACAAATCAATATTCCTTTTACTGAGGTTTTGGAGCAAATGTCTATCTATGTCAAATTCATGAAGGAGCTGTTGTCAAAGAAAAAGAGTTTAAAGGGAGATAAGACAGTAGTCCTGACTAAGGAATGTAGTGCTGTAATTCAGAATAATTTGTCAAAGAAGATGCCAGATCCAGGGAACTTTCAAATTCCATGCACCATTGGGAGCACAACCTTTGAGAAAGCCCTATGTGATATGGGGGCAAGCATAAATCTAATGCCCTTATCTGTGATGAAGAAGCTGCAAATCTAAGAGGCACAACCCACAAAGATAGCATTACAGATGGCAGACAAATCTATGAAGCCTGCATACGGATTAGTGGAGAATATCTTGGTCAAAGTGGGTAAGTTCTTCCTCCCAGCAGACTTTGTGATTCTTGACACAGGGGAGGATGAGAATCCCTCTATAATTCTAGGAAGACCATTCCTAGCCACTGGAAGAGCTCTGATTGATGTAGAAGTGGGTGAATTAGTACTTAGAGTGCATAATGAGCAACTGATCTTTCATGTATTCAAAGATATACATCCAACAGGTGAAGAAGAGAGGTGCATGCAGGCTGAGCTTATTGATCCAAACCTTCGAAAACCCCCTGATGATACACAGCAGAATCTGCAGCTCAAACCTCCCTTGGCAACAATCAATAAAATTTCTTCTAACATCAAACCTAAGTTTGGTGTTGGGAATGCATCATCTACCAAGGAGGAGGTTCCCAAAAAGAAGAAAGTACCCAGAGGATGGAGAAACAAAAAGATCTCTACTGAAGGTTTCTCCCCAAGAATGAAGGTGGTGTTGACCAGCATTCCAGCATGGATTTATACAGTAACCAGAATCCTCTCTCTGGAGCATATTGAGCTACGTTATGGAGACACAGGAAAGAAGTTCAAAGTAAGGGGTGAAGAGCTGAACCCCTATGATCCTCCTCCTTAGAGGAGCTGACCGTCAAGCTAGTGGCGATAAAGAAGCGCTTGTTGGGAGGCAACCTGATAATTTCGTATCCTTAGCTATTTTTATTTTTCGTAGTAGTAGTTTTCTTATTTATTTTATTTTTATTGAGTTCTTACTAATTTTCTGATCATGTAGCTATGTTATTCCAGGAACCAAACAACTCAAAAAAAAAAGAGAAGCACACGACACGCAAGCTTCGCTGACGCGAACGCGTCAATCATGTGTGCGTAAAAACCAAAATTTGACAGAGAGTTGCACGGGAGTGGCGCTAAACCCATGCTTGGCGCACAAATATGACCGCGCATACGCGTCAATGACGCGTGCGCGTCGTTTGCACTTACGCGTGCTCGTCATTGACGCGTACGCGTGACCTGCAAAATCGATGTAAGGAGTGTTTGGACAGAGAGTTGCGCTGGCTTGGGGCTGGAAGCGTCCTAGAGGCACAAATTTACTCACGCGTACACGTCCCTGACGCAAGCGCGTCATTTGCAAAAATGGTCCTCCACGCGTGCGCATGCATGACGCGCATGTGTCGTCTGAGAATATTGGTTCCCAAGACCCGCGAACAGAGAGTTGTGCGTGCACGCAGCTGACTTTGCGTGAATCGCACAAAACCCATGGCACACGGACGCGTTCCTGACGCCCACGCATCATTAAGGAAAATTCGCGACCCACGCGTACGCGTGCTGCACGCGTACGCGTCGCCTTTGTCGTACAACTACACTTGGTCGCCGCACAGTTTTCACTTTTCTTTCTCTCTCTCCCAATCTTAACTCTCTCTTGTTCTTTTATCTTGATATTCTTCTTTCCTCTCACTATTTGTTTTTATTTTCAGTTCTTCTTTGCTTGAGGACAAGCAAACCTTTAAGTTTGGTATTGACGCTTCGCTTATGGGTTTTCTGGCACAAAAGGGAGGCGAATCATCTTCACGGAAGAGAACAACCTGAAGAATAAAGTGACCACTAGGATAACTAAGGTGGTTGAGTTCCTTTCATTCTATATTCCTTCCCGCTTTTACTATGTTATGTTCCGGTTTCCTGCTATTTTTCCTGGTTGTTGCATGACCCGTTATTAGTTAGATTCCTAGGTTCTAGTTTAGTTTTCTCTTAATTGCTTTAATTCTAAAAAGATGTCTCATGCATTATCCACTGCGCTTGAAAAAAAGATAAAATAATAATAATAATCATACAGAAGTGATGTATTGCAAGAGAAATTGAGTTAATTTTAAGAGTAGTCTTATTTACTTAAATGTGGTGGTATTAATTGTAATTCTAAATGCATGATATGAACAGTGCATATTTGAATTTGAATCAAGGGATGTTGATGTATAAGGAACAAGAATTTATAGAATTATTATGACTTCTCTGAAATAAACAAAAATTTAATCCTTGAAGCAAAAGAAACAGCAAAAGAAAAATAAATAAATAATAATAAAAGCAAGGTCCAAGGCTCTGAGCATCAATAACTAGGGAGGTCAGACATGATTAAAAGCTCAAAGAGTTGTTTCCCTAGTCATATGCTTATGGTGTGATTGTGTCAAGTAATCCTTGAGACAGAATACTTAGAGTCGAGACCAAGTGCGTTTAACAGAGTATGCCAATGGCTTTGAGCACCACTGTCTGGGAGTAACTGAAAGAAAAATCAGGACTCAAAGTGAGTCCCCTAGTTAAGTGCTTGTGGTGTTTCTGTATCAAGTAATCCTTGAGACAAAACATTTAAAGTCACGGCTTGGCTCAAGGTGCAAAGCACCAAAGAAAAGTTGATGTGTTCAAGGATTAAATTGAGCTACAAAAAAATCAGAGAATTCATAATATTATCCGGATTCTAATTCCGAATGACAATGACATCATTCTAATTCAAAGGAGAGTGAGATGCCAAAACTATTCAGGATTGCAGTTGTAAACCCCATAGACATGAGCTTAATCGAATTCTCATTCTCATGCAAATTCACATCTTAAACCTATGTTAGTTTTGGTTGCTTGAGGACAAGCAACAGTTCAAGTTTGGTGTTGTGATGCATGAGCATCTTTCCTATCTTTTCCTAGTGAATTTGCATCTACTTTGTTGAGTTTAATCAAGAATTAATTATATTTTAGCCACTATGGATGCTATTTTGAGTTTTGTGCAATACTGTTTATTTTAGGTAGCATTTGGCTAGATTTGATGGAGTTTCTGCAGAACAAGAATAAAAGGAGATGACTGCGAGTAGCGACGCGCACGCGTGCCTGATGCATGCGCGTGAATTAGAGGTATCCATGGCGACGCGTGCGCATGACTGACGCGCACGCGTGAATTGAAGATTTGCTCAGTGACGCGTCCACGTGACCGACGCGTCTGCGTGACTTGCGAAAAAGACCATCGACGCATACGCGTGACCGACACATCGCGTGACTTGCAGAAAAGACCATCGACATTACGCATGACTAACGCGTACGCGTGACATGCGCCACGTGCAGAAAAACATAGAAAAATGCTAAGGGCGGTTTCCGGGCTATTTTGACCCAGTTTCTAGCCCAGAAAACACAGATTAGAAGCTGCAAAATGGATAAATCAAGTGGTCCCCACCCATCAGCTGAAGACTTGTTAATTAATTCGCTTTAAATTCAAAATCTTATTTTTTAGGAAAAGATATTATTTTTAATTTTAGATAATTAGATTTTAAATTTATTAGGATTAGTTATAAATAGGAATTTGGATTCCATCAGATGAACACGGTACATTTTACCAGAATCCTAGTTTTATTCTCTGAACCATGAGCAACTAATCCTTCATTGTTAAGGTTAGGAGCTCTGTCTATTTGTATTGATTGATTCGTTTGATCTTTCTAATTTAATCCATGTTTTGATTTATATTTCAATAATTATTTTCGTTCTTTATTTTATGAATTTGGGTGGAACGGAAGTATGACCCATGTTCTAATTGAGTTCTTGTAAAACTTAGAAAAGCTCTTTACTTGAACAACAGCTTAAAAACATATTATCCTGAATTTCTAATTGTTTGTATTTAACGGGATACGTGACATATAATCCCCTTATTTTTGGATAATTAGGATTCTTATGGCATATAAATTGGAACTTGATCATCACCCTCTAATTGGAATTAATTGACCAAGGAATTGGCAGTTGATAAATTTTAGAGGAAACTAGGAAGGTATAAGGAATTAGGGTCTAGTCACAGATAGTTTGTCATGAATTAAATCTTGCATGATTAAAATAGTTAATAAGAAAAATCAATCCGGAAGAATAGATAACTTTGAAGCCTTAACTATCTTCTCCATATTTTATTCCCAACTCAATTCTGCTTGCTTTCTAAAGTTCTTAATTACTATTTAATGCTCTTTGAACTACCAACACTATTTTTTGTTTGTCTAACTAATCCTATCAAACACTATTGTTGCTTAGTCCATCAATCCTCGTGGGATCGACCCTTACTCACGTAAGGTATTACTTGGTACGACCCGGTGCACTTGCCGGTTAGTCTGTGGTTAGAAACACCGCACCAAGTTTTTGGTGCCGTTGCCAAGGAAGATTTGGTTAGTCAGTATCACAAATTTGCAGAAAACTAGAAATAAATTGATTTGGGTCTTCGTGGGGAAGACTGTATTATTGGCAGTTTTATTGTACTAGGGTGACTAATTGTGGCTTCAACTCAAAGTTATTTGTAGCTATAGGAGGCACCACAATGCTCTTTCCATACAGATCTGCTGTAGGAGCAGAAAAAGAACCAAGTACTCTCCTTTGTTGTTCATTCCCATTTAGGTTTGCCACATTGGCATTATCAGTATTATTCAGATCTATAGTGGATTTTGCAGCCTTGTAAAGTCTTGCTTGTTGTAAATGCCACCTGAAAGTCCTTTCAGGTTCAGGATCAAAGTCTAAAAGATGTTCTTTGTCTCTGTTCCTGCGCATAAACAAACAGAAAACAAGAAAGAATGGGAATCTCTACGTCAGAGTGCAGAGAATTCCCCGTGAGGTAACCTGTGTAAAGAAATAAAAAATACTAAAGAAAATAAATAAATAAATAGAAAAAATTTAAAATAAAAAATAACTAGGTCACACCAAACTTAATTTCAGAAATTAAGAAAAATATTAGTGCTATTTATTTATTTAAAATATTTTTTTTGAAAACAGTAAAATAAAATAAAAATTAAATAAAATTAAAATTAAAATGCCTAATCTAAGCAATCAAACAATTGATAGTTGTTAATCACTATCAATCCCCGGCGACGGCACCAAAAACTTGGTGCGGTGTTTCTAACCACAAACTAATCGGCAAGTGCACTGGGTCGTACCAAGTAATACCTTACGTGAGTAAGGGTCGATCCCACAAGGATTGATGGACTAAGCAACAATAGTGTTTGATTGGATTAGTTAGACAAACAGAAAATAGTGTTAGAAGTTCAAAGAGCATTAAACAGTAAATTAAGAACTTCAGAAAACAAGCAGCAATGAGTTGGGAATAAAATATGGAGAAGATAGTTAAGGCTTCAGAGTTAGCTATTCTTCTGGATTGATTTTTCTTACTAACTATTTTAATCATGCAAGATTTAATTCATGGCAAACTATCTGTGACTAGACCCTAATTCCTTAGACTTTCCTAGTCTCCTCTAAAATTTATCAACTGCCAATTCCTTGGTCAATTAATTCCAATTAGAGGGTGATGATCAAGTTCCAGTTTATATGCCACAAGAATCCTAATTATCCAAAAATAAGGGGATTATATGTCACGTATCCCGTTAAATATAAACCATTAGAAATTTAGGATAATATTTTTTCAAGTTGTTGTTCAAGTAAAGAACTTTTTCAAGTTTTACAAGAACTCAATTAGAACATGGGTCATACTTCTGTTCCACCCAAATTCCTAAAATAAAGAACGAAAATAATTATTGAAATATAAATCAAAATATGGATTAAATTAGAAAGATCAAACGAATCAATCCTTACAAATAGACAGAGCTCCTAACCTTAACAATGAAGGATTAGTTGCTCATGGATCAGAGAAGAAAACTAGGATTCTGGTAAAATATACCGTGTTCATCTGATGGCATCTAAATTCTTATTTATAGCTAATCCTAATAAATTTAAAATATAATTATCTAAAATTAAAAATAATATCTTTTCCTAAAAAATAAGATTTTGAATTTAAATTCGAATTAATTAACAAGTCTTCAGCTGATGGGTGGGGACCACTTGATTTATCCATTTTGCAGCTTCTAATATGTGTTTTCTGGGCTAGAAACTGGGTCAAAACAGCCCAGAAATTGCCCCCAGCATTTTTCTGCACGTGGTGCATGTCACGCATATGCGTCAGTCACGCGTATGCGTCGATGGTCTTTTCTGCGAGTCACGCGGATGCGTCGGTCACGCGTACGCGTCGATAGTCTTTTTGCAAGTCATGCAGACGCGTCACTGAGCAAATCTTCAATTCACGCATGTGCGTCAGTCACGCGCAGGCATCGCCATGGATACCTCCAATTCACGCGCACGCGTCAGGCACGTGTGCGCGTCGCTCCTCGCAGCCATCTTTTTTTATTCTTGTGCTGCAGAAACTCCATCAATCTAGCCGAATGCTACCTAAAATAAACAGTATTACACAAAACTCAAAATAGCATCCATAGTGGCTAAAATATAATTAATTCTTGATTAAACTCAACAAAGTAGATGCAAATTCACTAGAAAAAGATAGGAAAGATAATCACGCATCAAGACCAAGGGTACACGGTTAGTTTGTAGCACATTAAGCCAGGATCTACGCTCGGCATATCAGTGGTCTTCCAGGCAAAGAGGCCAGAGTTTTCCTTTAAGAGCCTGACTAATAGCTCCTTTAGGTTCGCTCTTATGCTCGTTGTCTTGTCTGGAGTATCTCCAACTTATACCTCCTCAGTCTCGCCTGCTGACTGAGGACAGAGTTTTTCATGAACCCGGGCTCCTCCGAGTTTAATAGCGTTAGCCTCTTTTCCTCTGGGATCGCTTTTTAGGTTCAAACTTTCATTATAGCATCGTCGTGCGAGCTTCTGGTCCCCTTTGATGGTAGCTATGCCCTCTGAGGTTGGAAATTTCATGAACAAGTATGGAGTGGAAACTATTGTAATGAGATGGTTTAGAGTCGTCTGGCCTATGAGGGCGTTATACGCCGAGCTTACATCGATTACAATGTAGTCTATGCTTAGCGTCCTAGACCGGGCTCCCTTTTCGAAGGTAGTGTGTAGCGGGATGTATCCGAGGGGTTAGATTGGAGTGTCTCCCAACCCAAATAAGCTGTTGGGATATGCTCTTAATTCTTTTTCTTCACGAAGGCAGATTTGAATAGGATGTCCGCCCAGCTTCCCTGTTCGACTAGCGCTCGATGGAGGTTGGCGTTGACTAATATGATAGTGATTACCACAGGATCGTCATGCCTGGGGATGATGCCGGTAGCGTCTTCCTTGGTGAAGGAGATTGTGGGGAGGTCAAATGATTTACTCCCTTCTTCGACGTGGTATACCTCTTTAAGGTGCCTCTTGCGGGATGACTTTGAGATTCCTCCTCCTGCGAATCCGCCGTTGATAATGTGAATGTACCTATCCGGGGTGTGAGGCGGTGTTCAGTCTGCCCTTCCTCTTCGTCCCTTCTTCTCTTTCTAAGGTCATCTGATCTGTTGGCTAAGAATCGATCTAATCTTCCTTCTCGGGCTAACTTTTCTATGACGTTCTTCAGGTCGTAGAATTCGTTGGTAGGGTGCCCATAGAGTTTGTGGTATTCGTAGTATTCCGTCCGACTTCCTCCCTTTTTGTGTTTGATTGGACGGGATGGTGGGATCTTCTCCGTGTGGCATATTTTCCTATAGACATCTACGAGGGATACCCAGAGGGGGTGTAGTTATGTTATTTCCTGGGTTTCTCTGTGGGTTGGTCCTCTTTTTTCTTTGGCTCCTTGTCTTTATCTCGGGAGGGGTAGGAGAAGCTGGTTTTAAAGGCTTCTCCTAAGCGGGAGTTTTCTTCCATGTTAATGTACTTTTCGGCCTGATCTTGTACTTCGTTCAAGGAAGTAAGGTGCTTCTTGGATATGGATTGGCTTAAGGATCCTTCTCGTAGGCTGTTGATAAGTCCCATGATTGCTACTTCAGTAGAAAGATTCTGTATGTCGATGCATGCTTTATTGAATCTTTCCATATAAGTTCGGCTTGGGGGTAGGCTGTTGAACCACTTTATAGTTATTTTGGTGAGAGTGGTTGGGAAGGCTTTGCAGCGAGTTGCTTCGATGAGGTACATCCAACTCCTAAAGTAACTAAGATGATGGCTTGGATCGGATGCCCCGTCATATGGATCTATGTCGGGGGCTTTGAAATCCTCTGGGACTTTTGCCTTCATAATTTCTTCTATGAATGAGTCTTGTTCTTTGAGAGGACTAGTCTCACAGTTAGATCGGGTGGTTCGGGTTTTGAGGTCGGCTTCGAGCTTCTGGAGTTTTTCTTTTAGCTCTCTGTGCCACCTTGTTTCTCTTCGCAGGTCCCGCTCGGCCTCCCGTTGTCGTTCGGCCTCTCGTTCAAACTGTTTGAGACGGTCCTGTTGTTCGCAGATGGCATCTAGGATCTCCGTGTTTTGAGGTTGTTTGTCCCCCTTGGAGTGGTGCGTTTCCTTTGGTGATGGTGGGGGGTACGAAATCTGGGTTTTTCATCGGCGTACCGTCTTCTAATCCGGAAGTATGGTCGTTGTTAAGTGCGTCGTTCATCATAATTGTGGGATGACTTTTAGGTCCCCGACAACAGTGCCAATGTTCCAAGGGATTACCTAAAACGTTGAGGTTGATCTCAGTCGAGATGTCCTGATTTGGTTGAGTCGGCCGTTCCCGACTTGTTGCAGCTAAGGGTTCCAGTGTATTTATAGTAGTGCTTGGCAATCTTCCTTGAGATAAGATTTTTATCTTATGTTATATCTTGTGGGTGAGATCATATCTTTTGGCAACTACCTTTCAGTGGACGGTGGCTTCTTCGGATTGGGCCTCTTTGGGTCTCTTTGGTGGTCTTCTGAGCTCTTTGAAGAGAGGTCAGTAGTGAGGGAACCTTTCATGAGGTCGGTCCTTTTGTCCACTGCCAATCCGACCTTGTAGCTCGGGTCAGGGTATGAACAAACAGCCTCCTGCATCAATACCCACTTTGCCTGTCTACCTGTTGTAACTATTTCAGTTGCCTCTTTCTTCTTTGGCTGGCGAGATGATGAACTTGAGAATAATATTGTTTGTATACAAGGTGGGTAACTTTGTATTCGTCAAATTGTAGTCATACCAGCAGCAATCACTAGCATCATGCAAGATTCAGAAGCTGAGAAAGAGATATTTTTTCCCTTTTACCGTAAGTCAATAGATTACAAACCTAAATTGTTCAATTATAGGAGGGAGAGTGAGTTTTATCTCTTCCTTATGCCCACAAAACTACAAACAACATATCAAGAGATATATTTGCATATCATTTATGTCCACCATATCATAGTACATTAGTTCAATGAGTAAACACTGAATAAGATTGAAAGAAAAAACTTAAGTAAAAAATATTTTTTCTTAAGGGAATGGGAATGTTCAAGGCCTGCTGTAATTTAATTTGACTTTAGCACAGGTGTTGCATCACTTCCTGCACAACCTCACTAGATGCTGTTAATGCTTTGCCGCAGCAGCCTTATCAGTAGCCTCCTGCATTAATGCCCACTTTGCCTGTCTCCCTGTTGTAACTTTTTCAGCTGAGTCTTTTTTCTTTGGCTGGCGAAATGATAAACTTGCAAACAATGTTGTGGTATTCAAGGCGGGTGACTTTGTATTCATCAAATTGTAGTCATACGAGTAGCAATCAGTGGCATGGCGCAAGAATCAGAAGTGACCCTTTTCCCAATAGTAACAGAAATCGGGAAGGTGGCTTATCTATTGCATATACTATAAGTCAAATGATTACAAACCTAAATTATTCAATGCTATAAGGGTTGAGTGAGTTTCATCTCTGCCTTACGTGTACAGAACTACTAACATGTCAAGCCACATTATTGTCTCTCATTTATACCCATCATATCATGGTACATTAGTTCAAAGATTATACAATGTACATGATAGACAAAAAAATAAGTAAAAAAAAATTCTTAAGGGAAAAGAAGTGTTCAAAGCCTGGCTCAATTTGATTTGACTTCAGCACAGATATTGCATTCCTACCTAACCTCACCTGATGCTGTTGATGCTTTGCCGCTATAGCCATATGAGCAGCCTCTCGCATCAATGCCTACTTTGCCTATTTTCCTGTTGTAACTTTTTCAGCTGCCTCTTTTTTCTTTGGCTTGCGAGATGATGAACTTGCGAATAACATACTGTGGTATTCAAGGTTGGTGACTTTGTATTCATCAACCTGTATCCATACCAGCAGCAATCAGTGGCATGATGCAGGAGTCAGAAGTTGGAAATGATATATTTTGGCCTTTTTTAAAATAGTCACAAGAATCGGAAAGGTGGCTTATCTACTGTATTTACTGTAAGTCAATAGACTACAAACCTAAATTTTTTAATTCTAAGAGGGAGAGTGAGTTTCATCTCTACCTTATGCCCACAGAACTACAAACAACATATCAAAGCACATATTTGCATATCATTTATACCCACCATATCATGGTACATTAGTTCAATGAGTAAACACTGTATAAGATTGAAAAAAATTAAGTAAAAAATATTTTTTTCTTAAGGGAAAGGGAGTGTTCAAGGCCGGCGTTGATTTAATTTGACTTTAGCACAGGTGTTGCATCACTTCCTCTCCAATCTCACCAGATGCTATTGATACTTTGCCACAACAACCTTATCAACAACCTCCTGCAATATCACCCACTTTGCCTATGTCCTTGTTGTAACTCTTTCAACTGCCTCTTTCTTCTTTGGCTGGCGAGATGATGAACTTGCAAATAATATTATGGTATACAAGGTGAGTGACTTTGTATTTGTCAAACTGTAGTCATACCAGCAGAAATCAGTGGCATGCCGCAAGAGTCAGAAGCTGGCAAAAAGATATTTTTGCCCCTTTTTTTTCCAATAGTCGTTGGAATCAAGATGGTGGTTTATCTACTGCATATAGTGTAAGTCAAAAGATTACAAATCTAAGTTGTTCAATGTAAGAGGGTGAGTGAGTTTCATCTTTGCCTTACATCCACAGAACTACTAACATGTCAAGCTATATCATTGCCTCTCATTTATATCCACCATATCATGGTACATTAGTTCAAAAAGTATATACTGTACAAAATTAAAAAAAAAGATATTTTTTCTTAACGTAAAAGAAGTGTTCAAGGCCTCGCTCGATAATTTTATTTTAAAAGAAGCAATAATTTTCATTTTTAAAAATTAACTACATAACTTATAGATTATAGATAATCAGATATTTA
>NC_029775.3:76493783-76496273 GCF_000817695.3 Arachis duranensis
AATCTATTCTATTATATAAAATCGAGTTTCTACATTTAATGATGGAACTAACATGGCATGCTTCTGAGAGTGTTTCCCAATTTATTTCTTTTAATTCTGTAAAGTAAATCAATTATAATTAATTAATGATATCAATTAATTATATCAATTAATTAATTTAATTAATTATATTAATTATTTGATTTGATTTGATTGGAGTAAATATCAAATTATTTAGTAAATAATAAATATGATAATGAAATACATGAATTAATTTAATTAGTTTATTTTTTTTCAATGTCATCTATTTATACGAAATCATAATGTATTTTTCACTCATTTATTCTCTTTTCTCTTTTTCTTTCTCTGTCTCTTGTGTTTAAGGTACATTGTTTGTAATTTATTTAATTTTTATTTCTTTTATCACTACTTATACATTTCATTTTTTATATTTTTTAAAGATTTTTGTCTATTTTAGTTGCTCATTATTAGGCACATATTTTTTCCCTTCTAGCTTTTGATATGATTAACAAAAGAGATGTGTCCTTTTTACGGTATTTTTAAATAATCTTACTAGAATTTTTTTTTGTAATATTCTCTTTTATCATTTGTACTTCATGTGTTTAAGGAGTTGACTTAAAGTTATAATATGATATATAAAATTATAGTATGATTTACAATATGCTAAAATATTAGGACATTATCGTATAGATATTTTTTAATTTGTCCATTAAATTCAATCATATATGATCTTGAAAATTATGCAATTATGTAATTATTTATTTTCTCATATAATTATTATATTGGTCATTTACATTAATGAGACTATTTTTATTATTAATATTTATAAATATACTATTATTGTATAATTAATTGAATCATTTTATTCGTTTAAGTTTAATTCTATTGAATTAATTATTCAAAGTGTCATCGCTATTTCTATTTTTAATTTTTTTTCTAATATTATTTAACAATTATAATAACATGATAATAGTTAAAAAAAAGACATAATAAAAAAATTTTAATGTGAAAATAGGGCAAAAATAATAAATTTATTTAATAACTTTTCAGAAAATATATGTTTCTTCTTTATAGATAATTATTGTAATGCATTAAAAACTCTAACAATTATTAAAAATAAATGATCGTTATAAAAACAATGTTAATTTAAATGGTATACAAATAAACCATGGCAAACATAACGTACAACTTAAAAGGGTTACTTATGAAAGAATATAGTTTATAACATTTTTTTACTATTAATTTCAAAAAAAATCTTAATTACTTAACAATTTTACTCTTTTTCTTTTTTTTTTTTGATAAAATTCTACTTGTGATGCTAATTCTTTTAATTATGTAAATGCGGATAATTATATTTTTACTTTTTGATATAATCGATATATTATTAATAATGAATAGTAATTAACCCCTCATATTTTTAATCAAAGCATTTTGACGATAATTTTTATTTATTGATGTTAATGGTTGATTTTTCTTTAAAATTAAATTCATTATAATTTTAGGTTATTTCATAATTAACAATAATACTTAATTAATTTTTTAAAAATAAATGACATTATGATTTTAGGTTATTTCAGAATACATAATTAATGTTCATAATACTAAATTACTCTAAATTTTCTATTTTCTATGGTTAGTAATTAATCCCAAATTGAAAAGATTATGTTGAATTGTTGAATAGTCCAAGTATAATTGAGGCAGTTAATTTAGTTTATTTGTTTATTAATATATTTGATCGAAAACATGAATGATAAATAAGAAGACAAGAAAATAATTAAAAAAATAAAATGTTAGTAATTACTTAAAATAAATAAAAAATAAGTTATAGTGTATTATTTTATTTAAATTATTAATAATTAGAAGAATAGAAAGGTTAGTAATTATTTTTAATAGACATTAAATTCGGTTTTATGATACTAATTTATTTGAATTATTAATAAAATTTTATAATTTTTAAGATTTATATCTATTCAATTTATGTATTTTATTTTATTTTACTTTAACAAAAAAATTAAAATGTTCATTTTTAATTATTTTTTTAGAAAGTATAGTGAAATGAGTTATATCAATTATAATTAATTATTTATAATTAAACTAATTGATTGTGTTAATTTTTATGATGAATAACACATAATAATTAATAAATAAAAAATAAAAAAATTATTATCTTTTTATAACTACACATTTTTATTCGTTCACTTTGTCTTTATCTCTTCTTTTCACATTTATTTATTTTTAATTTAATGAACCAAATCAAGTATACTAATTATTTGTATTAACTAATTAAGTATTTTTTGATGGGCTCTGCTAACTTTTTCCTTAGAGAATAGGCTAAAAACATTATAAAAAGAAATAGTTTATAAAATTTATTGAAAAATAAATATTTTTAAAATGTGTTTTTAAGAGACAAGTTAGCTAAATTATTTTTTAATTTAATGTGTTTAATTCATTCAACTGTATTAATTATAACTAATTAATTATATTTAATTT